>NW_028187144.1:1086105-1094679 GCF_003343005.1 Rhea americana | reverse complement strand
GCGGAGCAGCGTCCCAGGGACGCGCACCCCGGCCAGTGGGTGCTCATTGCACCAGGTAACCCGCGGGGCTCGGCGGCGGGACAGGCTCTGCCGCCGCGCTGCTTCTCTCGCTCGCCTCCGCGCCTCGCTGCCTGGCCCCGGCGGTGCTCGCGCTCCGCGCGGCGGAGCCGGGGCCGTCGCTCGGGCAGGAGACGGGCGCCCTTCTCCCAGGGCTGGCGCCGGTCTCCAGGCTGCTGTGTGCAGCCGCCCCGGTCCTGGTGTGACACGGACGTCTTGTGACAGAACCCTCACACAAGCCCCGACAGAGCGTCTCCTCCCCCGACGCCGTTTCTCTCACAGCATCTGGGCGTTGTGTTTTTCTGTGGTAGCGGGGCTTTGCAAAGGTCAGCTGGCCCTTGGCTTGCAAACGGCATTGGGAAGCCTGGAGAGACGAGCTGTACGAGAGCAGTCTTGTCACCCAGGTCCCTCGAGGAGCCTTGCCGCTGTCTCCTTGCTGCTGGCTGCCTCACCTCCACCCTCTTTGTCCGTTCCTGTGTTTCCCGGAGAAAATGGTTTACTGCCCTAAGCATCAGCTTTAAAACAAATTCCTTGGAAACTGTAAATCCTGATCCAGAGTGAGATCCACTCAGCTCTTTACAGGCTAAACAAGCAGCGCTCCACACAGCAGCTCTGCGGATGTGATGGACACAAGGCCTTAAGCACTGTGTACGCTGCATTTCTCTTGCTTAGTGTTGAATAAACGTGAAGTTGCCTTTCCTCCTTTATGTTTGTTTCTGTCTAGCGTCAGATTTTAAAATTCTAAATTCAYTGCCCACGAAAGGTTTTGTGTTAAAGAGTATGAGCAAAGCGGGACATGTTCAAACTCCAAGCCAGTAATAGGAGAAAGGCATGTCAAAGGTGGAGGGTTTTTTTAGCTCATGTTCTTAAGGAAACGCGACTTACCCAGTTGCATTATCAATGGGTCTGCCTTGAACAGTGCCTTTTTCTTACACCACTGAAAACTTTTGAGCCTCTTTGCTAGTTTCAACCAAATTTGATAAAGAGGAGGTCTATTAGGGGTATTTTAGAGCTTTGTGAAAAAGGCAGCTGTGAAAATGGGCCATATGTAGTATGGCATGAGCTTAGTTCAGCAAGGGTTTAAAATGAGGCAGGAGCTCAAGACTGRGACACGCATCCTTCAGAAACCAGACTTCTTTAGTTACATGAGCACCAGAACCAATTCTTATGATTTGCTGATTCCTCTCTTCCTCTGGTTTTAACTTTTCTGTTCCACCCTTTTGGTATCTGACGTGGTTGATGCCTAAGAAAGGAATTTATAAGTGAGGAATTCTTTTTTTTTAATATTGATTCTCTGCTCTAGGATTTAAAGCTAAATCTTGTCTCAGATGACAGGCTATGTGAACAGATGTCCATACTGTGCAAATATTTGCAAATATGCTTAACTTATGCACAAGTAGTCGGTTCTATGCACTAAGTTAAATTCTTAAGTGTTTGCAGGATTGGAGCCAGAGCTTGTAATTTTCTTAAAGCCAGACAGTTTGTACTACCAGTTATGCCAGCGCAGCTCTGAAAAATTTATATAGTACCCCAGACCTGTAAGAAAGTTTATTAAGCTTTAGTAGAACCTCAAAGCACATAGTGATAAAAAAAATCTGCAAACAGTAACTTCATAGCTCAACTGCTGATGAAACTTTGCTATCAAATGAATGGGTCTGCTGAGCTGAAATAGATTGAATGATTTTAATGATTTTTAAAGTTATATGTTTCATCTTTCAGGGTTTTGCATTTCTAAACTGGATTTTCTGATTAATCTCAATTCTCTGTTGTTTAGCTGAATTTGTAATAGGAAGACCTGATTTCTTTAGGAAAATAAGATGGGCAAAGTTGCTTTTCTGTATCTTTACATTTAGGCAAAAAGCTTTTTGTTTGATGTTAATTTTTATTCATTCAGCAATCCATAGTAATCATAATTTCTGCATGATATTATGCTATATACATGCGTAAGAATGACTTCTGTAAATAATTGCTTGTGAGATCTGACTCTGGGTGCAAGTTTAGTACCATGTACTAAAGGTAAGGTGTYTACCAACACCTTTGTAGACCTAAATAGTGTGTTTATAATCTTGTATCTGTGGCAATTATCCTGAGCATAATGTGAAGGAGGAGAAAGATAACATTGTTAGTGCTACCCAAGAAGCTCCAGTGATAGTTTTCGTGTAAGAAAAGAGTATTTTAAGGCCCCAGTTTCAATCCTTAAATTAGCTTGTAACTACTCACTGGATATTCTGCCTACCAGAACAGCTTATGAGATCAATAATGTTTTGTACCATCCTACACAACCTAATGGAATCTCCACTTAGCTGTGTCATTCATCTTCCTCCACTTATGACATCTCAAAAGTTCCTGTATGGCTGGAGATAATGACTAGTTCTGCAAAGAGACTAGAAATCTTAGTCTCAGACTCTGAGGTCTGTCAGTATAAAATCAAAGCAATGGGAATGGACGTGCTTCCCTAAGTATCTGTATTTCTCAGTCCCCTAAACCTTCAAAAGCACAACAGTGGCTTCCTAGAACAAGGCAAGGATATGGCTGGAGTTTTGAACAATGCTTCTGCTCTTCTGATCCTGTAGTTATGCCACTGGACTGAAAATGGATCTCTTGATTTTACAGAAGTGTAAAGCCAGGGTTTTGCTGCTAATGTGGCATATAGAAACACCTAACTAGATGTAAAATCATATGTAAGAAGAAGGTAAAGTACTTTTTTTCCTTTAGACTTCCGCAGTTGGCAACATTGGGTTGATACTTGCAACTCAGCAGCTCGAAAACAGGTAGATTTCATTTTCTAATCTTCCCTAGAAAGTAAGCAAAGTCTATTTATGTGCTTTAGGACTGAGGTCTATAAAGTGATTATTTATTTCCTTGTTTCACCACGCATATATACAGTATATCATACTGTGTAGATAATAAATTGCTGGTGTATTGGTTGGAGCATGATTGATGATTGAGAAAATGAATTTCAATGTTAGTTCTGATTTTTTATTTTTATATTTATTTCAGTGTTCTAGAATCAGCTCAAAAACAAGGATCTCCTGTGCCACATGGAATTGCCCATGGTCTTTGTTAGAGTCTTGATTGTAACTAGAGGAATAACGCAGTTGGAGTGGTTGCTCAATATATACAGTTCCAACCTTCCTGAAAAATTCTAGAAGGTCAGACTCAACTGTTTTGTGTTACAAATGATTAATTGTATCATTATATTTCCAGTACTCTAAAACTTTAACCACTGGTGTCCAGCTCATGCCACACACAGGACAGAGCTGCAAAACACACAGCTCAGGGAGTATTTTGTATGGATTACAGAGGTGAGTGATGATTCAAATGAGAGTAAAAGTGCCTGAGCTGACAGAGTTGATGTCCATTCAGCAGGCCAGCTGTCCTGTGCTTCATCTCAGTCTGCCTTTGTCTACCTTAATTCCTTCCTATGGCAAGGAAAGAACCTCGTCACAGTTCTTATCAGTAGCAGCCTGAGCAACCAGCCCTCTGTTGTGCCCAAACCTTCAGGCCTGCATGGCAYGGGGCAGTCGCACAAGGGAGGTGCAAATAGGAAAGGGGAAGGAAGAAGAACCTTGGACACTCACATGTGGGCTGGCAGGTAAGCAGTTTTAAGGAGAAATAGCAGATTTTACTCTTAGAACTGGTAGCTTCCCCTGGTGAGAGATGTAATGATGTAGTAGTTTTTACTGATACTGCTGCTAATACAGTTCTTTTTCCATGGAGGCAGSATGATTTGCTATATCAATGCAACCATCTTTTTATTTAGTTTTTATAGGTGTAATTGTTCCCATGTTAGAGATTGAAGGGCCAAGGGCAGGGAGTAGGGGACAGCCTTGGCTTGAGAGTCAGCAACAGAAGAGTTAGAAAGCATCAATCTGATGGAGAGGATGGGGCAAGAAGAAGAAGGTGGTAGCTGTGATAATCACTTCTGAAAGACCGGGAGCCACCAGTGTACATTGTGCAGTCTTATCATGGACATTTAGAAGAATGTTGAGAAATAAAGGTCAACAGTCAAGAGATAAAAGGATGAACAATCGGGGAGAGTGGTATGTAGTAGATGGAGTGAGGTGATGAGAACAGAAAACTTGGGCATAAAGGTCGGAGTAGAGCTGTGCATGCTGGGCCAGAATTAGAGTCCACTCTTTCAGCAGTTTCTGCAGTTGCAGATTAACTATGCTGTAGAAATACAGGCACCAGATTTGGCCTAGAGCAGACTCAGCTCAGCACTAACAGGGTTTATTAGTTCAAGTGCTGTGCCATGTTAACACATCTCTGCTGTTTCCAGGACCAGCTCTGCAGTGCAGCTGCTTTCAGACAGTGCCTGAGCTAATAAGTCCTTATGGACCCAAGCTGGCTCTGTGCTGACCCACTTGAGTGTTTCTGCACTGTGCTCCATGTTCCAGGGGATTTTATTAGCTTGGCTGGAAAACTGGATCTGAACTTGCTTTGTCCAGGCTAGTTGGTGTCGACAGCTCAGAAGACCTCCCGAATCTGGAGCTCCTGAGGAGCCATTGTACAGAGATATCAAAGTACTAATATGTCCTGAAGGACCTATGTGGTTATCACTAGTGAGTGCCTTGAGTTTCCAGACTGTGCTCTTATGCATTTCTTGTAGCACTTAGATAAGCAGGTTTGTTAAATTATCTATGTATCCAAGACCCCTTTACCCTGGATAAGGTGAAGCTTCTTGTTGTATTGGTAAATAGATACAAGGGGAAAAAATGACTCTTAAGGATTAGAACCTGGCCATCTCATGGCTAGACAAGTGCTAATGCCATGCTTTAATAGAAGACATTCTTTACGTGTTTGCTTAGTATTTTTTTTAATCACGCTACTTAGATCAATGACTTTTTTTATGTGCATATGGATATTTCTACTTGTATTGTGGAATTGAGCGTGTGGAACTACCATTTTGAAGCTTTTTTTCTGAAGCCGTAAGGACTAGAAGTTTTTCCTCAGAAAAAGAAATGCTGTTCAGATCCCACCTAGCTGTCAGGTTCTAAGAGTAGTGGCTCTAACAAAACCCTCATATACTGTGATGAAATCAGTGTGTGACATAGACCTGGTCTGTGTATAACATAAATCTGATCTGTGTATAACAAACGTCCCTTTTGACGTAGTGGCTTCAAATTAGTCTTACCAATAGCAACTAAAATCACACACTGGCTGCTTAACAGGATGTGTATGAAGCACGGTCTCTTTGCCATAATGTTTTTCAGGGATAGGTATTGTGTCAGAACTGGAACTGTTTATAACCTTTGCAAGTTTTAGCAAAGAGGTCAGCGACTGAAGACAGTTTTCTAAGACTGTTGCATTCTACACCTAAGGTTAAGACTGTTGTACTTAATTTGTTCCCTGTTTATCTGTATTAGTAAAAGAAGTAGGGGTTAGCTGCAGACTGAAAATTAATTTCAACCTTTAGTTTCCAAACTAGACAAATGTAGATTTTCAGCCTGCTATTTTCTTAAACAGTAAATTCGTTAGTTTTTTTTTATTGTTTTACGTAACATGAATGTATTTGAATGGCATTGGAAGGGGGGAGGGAAATTTAACAATCCTATTATTTTTAGGAATTACTCATTTAAAAATAAAAAGAGCAGTTTCACATGAGACTTGGCAAGTTTTCTGAGCAAATCTCATATATGCCAAAAGTCAGATGGAGGCAGGAATAAATGGACTGCATTGCCAAACCATAGGGCATCAGCATGCATTAAATTAATCCTTAGTGCTTTCCAATGAGACTAAGGAACTTTTGTCTCTGTGCAACAATAGAGGAAGCATTTGACTTAGCAATTTTGGGTCATATTGAGAGAAGATGTCATATTAAAAGAAGCTCTAGAATACATAATGCATAAAATGTAGTTTTCTTTAAAGCCTTACGTTGACACTTTTTATTCTTTTCCATTCTTGCACTTTGCACTTAAAAACATTTTGACATATGCTTTTATTTAATATTACAAAAATTAGTTCAATTTACATGCTACAAAATAGACTGCAAGGCTGTTAGAAAGTTTGATTCAGAAATTTTAATGAATGTCAAAATTTAGCTGGGCASTTGAACTCTAATAGTTCCAGAATAAATTAGGTAAAGATTTTTGAAATAACATTTGCAACAAAGATATATGTACTTAATGGCTGACTTAAAACATTACAAAGATTGTATGAATACATATGCACGTATTTGTAGAGCTTCTTAATAAAATGACTGTGAATACTCTTATTTTAAAAGTTATCACTCTGTTGGTATATTTTACTTAACCTTCCCCTAAACTGGCATTTGTATTCCTAAACAAAGCCTTTTGCCTGCAGGTAGTTTGCACCATTTCTTATATGTCATCTCTTAAAAGAGTGTACAGAGCTCAGCTGCATATAAAGCAGATATAACTGGCAAGCTAAGGAGCCAGAAGGAAGCAGAGCAAATAAAATAACTGAAAAGAGATGTTTTAATGTGTAACACCATCTCCTACTTCTGCTTTCTGCCATCTGGCTTGGAACAGACCAAGTTATGCCAACTTAGGCCTCTCTGCACATGGGAATAGGGCTGATTCAGCCAGTAATACAGCTGCACCAGTTTTGACCCCATAAATACTGAGAAGGGAAGTCTGAAGTATTTATCCTTCAAGTGATAGCTTGTGCTTGAACTTCTCAAGATTGACCTCTCTTTTAGTCTGCACAAACACCTGCATCACCTATCATCTTGATTTCAATAATTGCTGGATTAATACTGTCGATTGCTGCCAGTGAGACCATGAGCATGTTTTTTGGCCTAAGTGAACCGTACCAGCATAAGATGAAGCCAAAGGATGCACTCACACAGTTAGTCTTAATAGCCCTATTGCTTAGCTGTGTACAGGAGTAAAAGACTRCTCAAAGCATCTGGTAGCATTTCTGTGTGAAGTTTTGCTCAGGATAGAGATCTTAGTGCCATTTTTAAATGGCAATATATTGTATGTTTTAGGATTTCCAGGTGAGATGGGAGGCACTGAGAATTTAAGGGATGTAACTTACACCACATTAAACATTATTTGTTTTATGGCATCAAATAATAAGTAAATAATAAATAAAATTGTGATTACTAACCTGACAACCATTCTAGCTTTGACAACAGGCATTGTAGAAGTCCCCTTTCACTGAAGCTAGTATGGTCAAGGAAAGCATGAGGTGTTCAGATAACATCCGGCAATGAATCATAATTGAGTAACGACTGAGAAGACAACATTTCCAAGAAGCAAGGGGGTGCACGTGCATTTATATGTAAGCACCTGAAAATTTCCTTCCCCACCCACCTCGCCCCTGCTGTTTGCAGAGGTAATCAAGCTGTGTGCTATTTTATATAATGTAAGTGTTGTGAGACAAGGAAGCAACAGTATAGTCTTGTATGCTGACTTGCTTTCCCATCTCTTTAAAGTCAGGTGAGATCTAGCTGTCTAATCGGCTTAAGCTGAAAGACGCCATTGTCATATCAAGAGTAAGTTATTTTGCATGTCATCTGCCCCTGGCATGGGTTATTTCCTGTATCATGTAACCATATGGTGAGTCAGAATAGCTTACGGTTCTGGCTGAAAATTAGTACTTCTTTTTTGTGACTGGTTACTTCTTAGCTGGATCAGTGAACTCATCCAGTTCGTCATGTGGCCATAAGATTGCTAGCTTTGATTGAAAGAAAGCAGCAGAGGTGTGCAATGGGGAGGGAGAAGAGGTGGGGACTACATGTTTTAATGGTGTGTGGTCTTAGGTTGGTTGAAGTCAGTTGTGAAACTGCATCCTAAATCTATGCATATCTGAATTTATTCATTATACTAACACATAATTACCTTGTAACTTAAAGAAATTGTTGAAGTTTGGATGATAAAAAATACTGGATTTATTAATTAATTTTCATYGGGCACCAGGATATGGTGTAGGATGGAGGACACCTTGCTCCTATACCATTAACCCAGGCACAGAATTAAAATCATTTGCTTAAGAGTTCGCTGAATTTACAAAGAACATAAATAAAGTGAATTTATTAGATCTAACATATCTACAGCTTTAGACTATGTAGTTTAAAGTCTTCCATACAATGTCCATTAAATAAGTTCTATCATAATGTCTCTGTCTGACACACCTTTTGTGCACAACTAGAAGTTCAGGAGGGAATGGAAAAGACTTGTGTAGGTGACGTATGGTTTAATATCTGTTTTTAAATRAAATCTTAACTTTATATTTCCAGACTGTTAAATGATTCTGTTTTTTTCCAGGGTGATGGTGGTGGGGAAATTTGTACTCTCAAAGGGTTTTTTCCTTTTACGCAATTGACAGTTATTTACAGCCTTTTTGCTTTCATGTCTGGCGGCTTTTTGCATGGGAATTTCATATAATGTGATATTAGTCTATTATATATAGTATTCTGTAAGCCGTTAAAAAAGGTGAATAGACTTTGCATCATCCGTAACAGTTTCATAGATCTTAGTGGGAGTTTTATGTTCTTTTCCTGTTTATTCATGTAGCAATACCAGCTAATGCTTTTTTTTTTTTTTT
>NW_028187144.1:1079592-1086025 GCF_003343005.1 Rhea americana | reverse complement strand
GATCCTTTGACAGCTGGTTCATTTTCACTTTGTTCTGTTTATATATTTCATGGATTTTGCCTGGTTGTATGTTTGACCTCCACGAAATATGATAGGCTTTCCTCCTTTTTTTGTAGTGGAAAGCTGCTTTTAAGCTTTTATAGTCTCTTTAACTCAGCTTCAGGATTCTGAGGTTCCCTTTGTAGACTCTATTACAGCTGATGGATCTATCACCCACATTTTTAAATGGCCTTAGTGTAATTTGATTAATAAAGAATAAATAGTAAACTATAACTAAAGCAAGTTATACATTAGTATTAGCCCCATGTTGACAGTGTTTTAATTGTCCTGCACTGRGTTTACATCAGAACTCCCTCTTCAGGTGTCGCTGTGGCGGTACTGTGGCCCAGATTCATTCTGCCTTGCTGAAGGTATCTGTAAGAGGGAGGCATGTACTTGCAGGGGATGATTCAGGCTTTTGTTGGGTTCAGCTGCCTCCTGGAAGTTTCTGTTTTCCTTGGCCGTTTAAATAGTTGCCTACTAACTGAGGTGCCTCCTTGGGACAGAATTAACTGGGCCTCTCTGTATCTTTATATCAGTTTTTGTATCCTTATAGTGAATGATGTCCTAGTACAAAAGCATGCTGTCTTATCTGATAATAAACTAACCTGTGCTGGCTGTGTTACCTGCAAGACAGTTGGTAGAGGGTATAATGTTTTGTAATAAAGATCATATTCACTGTCACATATTATTTCTTTGGATKAAGCACATTTCCCAGGGCTGAGCTGTGGTAGCTATTGTAGTAAGTGTGATGGCAGTCATCTGATGTTTTCCTTTAGGATTTAACAAAAGAGCTCTTCCTGTAATGTCCCTTTGGTATGCTTATTTTCTGTAGGATTGTTTCTTATCTTCCTGTTAATCTTAAAACTCAAAAAAAAATGTAGTTTAACTCTTAGTTTTACTGGTAAATTGCTACAATACTACTTTTTAAGAAGTCTTTGTTTATTTAGCTATAAAATATCCTTGCCTGAATACAAAGGCTGATAAGTGTAATGGCATTAAAGAAATCCACTTACCTTTCCTGGCTGAAGGACAGAATACACACAGGAAAGGATTTGGGCACCTAACTCCAAAAATCTTTTGCTCAGCATTTTCCTAATCTTTAAATTCAGATATATAGAGACTTCTTCATTCATGAAGCCAAGTTGGTATTGCATCCAGTTTTCTAAGCAGGCACTCTCCTAGTTGTCTCTTTTTATTTGCCAGCTTGATTTTTAGAAGGGCCAATCTCTAATGAAAATATACTTCAGCTGCCCCTGGAAATGAAGTAGGAAAACTGAGATTGCAAGAAACTTGGAGAAACACCGTTTGTGTTTGCCGACCGCTTCGCTTCTTGGTATGTGTGTGAGAGCATGGTTGTGTGTGCCCATTCTGCATGAATACTGTGACATTTACGTTGATCCCGTGCACAAGAGATGTTGGGGCTGATGGCTGCAACTTGGACTCTTGTTTGTTAGGGGCCAACTGGTAGGAGCTGCTTTTGTCTGCGTCATGATGAACCATGATGAGCTGGGAGAAGGAGGGGAGAACTAACTGGGCAGAGCTGTCTTTTCTTCACATGGAGATCCAGGGCCCCTGGCTGAGCCATGCTAGCTGCGGGGCCAGGCTGCATATACAGTGGAGGAATCTCTGTCAGGCCGGGGGGGTGCTGCACAGGGCAGGGGGATGTTATCTGCCTAGGGAAGGCAGAGAATCAGCAAGGCAGTGGGTGGGGGGGCACCGTAGCCCTTGGCTCTGTTGCATCGAGCGCTCCTTGCATGGAGGTATCATCCCATCTGAGTTGGGATGGATACATTCAGCGTGTTAATAGAAGATTAGGAAAAGGACAGGTCAACTAAATGAAGATGTGAACTTCATTAAAAACAGCTACGTTAGGAAGGGCTGTCTACTTAATTGTTCACATTATACAAGATGCAACTTAGGGCTCAGCTGGACTCCTTCCCAGTGTTCATAAATCTATTCATGAAGAAAGCAGAGCAAGTGAGCGCTAAAAGTTCCTTTGGGGTTTTCTTTTGTTTTGCTTTTTGTTTTAAATTCTAAATCTCACATTTAGTATGTATATTTTAACATGTTCATGTGAAACATATCAAAGTAAACACATGGAGTATGTTACTTTTACTGTCATTAATCACTGCAGTGATTTAAAAAGTAACAAAAAGTACACTGATGTTAAACTGTGGTCAAGAATCGAAATATACACAACTTTAAAAATTTGAAGTTCTCATTTGCCAGGACAAATGTAGCTTGACAACTCTGTGTGTGTTTTATAGATGAGCATATGAAGCAAGTCTGGTTAGAAAATGTGGACATTTTTTCCATTTAAAAACCAACATTTTCAAGCCACCTGTAGACTTGACTGAAAATTCAAGGAAGGAAAATGACTGTAAATTCTCCAGCTTTGAGAACTGTTATCCTCTAATACATTACCACAATGCACACTTGCTCTTTAAGCTCTGCCTAAGCCTTTATCCAGGCAATCTCTATTTGTGGCACAATTGAATAGCCAGGAGCAGATATGAAAGATAAGGGTTATTGGGGGCTTTTCTGCCACTGAKGTACCAGTGAACAGACTTGAGAGAAGTCCACCTTTCCTTTTCTTCTGTATTGGACTTTCAGCCAGCTATTCTTGGTTGTATTTGAGGTTCCTACTTCCCTGTTGCCCATAGAAAAGCACTGTGTTGTTCCCACCATATTACGAAACCTCCTAGATGACACTGGAAGGTAAAGGAATTGTATTCCTTTCAGCCCCCCTGGTGAATAGCTGTATATCCCACCTCTTCTGCTTCTCTTCTGCTTTCCTCAGCAGCATCATAACCCAGATGTCAGCCTGGTCCCTGTCACTCCTCTCTCTTGGGGTTTGGAAGTTGGTTATATATATGAAATGCTTTAGTAATTTTCCTTGCTCTGATGAATGCCTTTATGAGAGGAATTGGAACAGAACTGGCAGTCTACAGGCTAAGAAAGATGATGCTGTCATGTTGCTCTTCACTCAGATGTGAGAAGTTGTTTTCATAAATGTAAGTTAGACTTTCCCTACAAAGAAAACTTGGATAGAGTATAATTAACCGGGGACTCTCACAGAATCTTTTTCAGACTTGAATCAGTATTCTTATGGGAGCTGTTTCCTTATTTTATTTATTTTTTTTCACAGAGTAGTAGTACTGTTCTGGCTCTGCTTTTTATTTGACTTTTTTTTTTCTTTAAGATACAGAAATGAGAACTGTCAGGGGCCTAAGCTAGAGGTGGTGTACTCTCTCAGCTTCTTTTTCCTGTGGAGAGAATTAGATGTACTCTTTATTTTTCAGGATTATACATAACAGATAAACAAGCATGCATATTTTTCACAGAAATAACAGCCACTCAGAAAATTTCTGACCCATGTATAGGCTGAGTCCTGAAAGCCAAGCTTTAAAGGACCACTATTTCTTCCTACAAATATTCTCCCTTSTGCACTTTAGCTTTTAATGCCACATGCTATGCTTAATCTAATTTACCAGRGTGTTTTCGTCATCTTTCAGACTAATCAGGGCAACACATCTTTCATCTCACTTCACTGAGATATCAAAGTTATGAGCTCTGTCACCTGAGGCTCTTTCTGGGGGAGTGGTTTTCAAAATCTAAGTCATCCCCAGGTGTATGTCTCTTTCCTGTGGCAAACAGAGTGCCAGGATGTCTGGAATCATGATTTAGGTGCCTTGGTCATTTCGGATGAATTTTGGCTGTTACATATAGCTTTTAGCAGAAAATAATGTGCTTTCAGAAAGTGTCAATACAGCTAATTCTGAGTGTCTTGGAGAAGCATAGCAGAGCATGAAATATTTCTCAATTTACAAGTTCATAACTTTTTCCTTYTCCCAACAGAGGCTGCTACTGACCTGCCTAAGACACCTGACAGTGAACCTTTGTTTACAAGACTACGCAATCCAAGCACAGGCAAGTTTTGGAATTGTGACATGAGCCTGTTAATGTTCTGGCTGATTTCCTCCATCACCAAAATATTCATATTTTGCAAGCTGAAATAATGATGATAGTGTAAGTCCTGTGTGCCAAAGATACTGCTGGTGATGCCAGGTAGTTAATGCTGTGCAAACATTTAGGATTTCTTTTATAATTTTAATTGGTTGGACTGTTTATTCATCAGGAGTATTGGCAGCACAAAAAAGAGGTGTAATTTAAGTTTGGGTTTTAGGTGCAGTAGTTTTGGGGAACTTTCAGTGTAGGGAGTTGAGCCTGGGCTTTTTTTTTTTTTTTTTTTTAATCCAAATTTAGCATAGCTATTCAATTTATGCTATAAAATAAATAATTGGGGTTAGAAGAAGTGATTCAATTATGCTTACCAAGTTTTCTGAGACTTTTTTATTTTTAAATCTAATTTTCTTCTTTCCTTGGTCCAAAGGGTGATATCTCTTTTCTTGTTAATAGATGATGAGGCACTTTGAATTAAAAACACATTGGAAAGACCAGCTAATGCTAGCAGTTTAATGACCTTCCCTCCATCCCACTAACAGTCACTTTCTTTATTCAAATTACCTTTTTTTTTCAAGGATTTGTTACTGTTAGATAAGCAATGTAATAATTGCAGCATGAAATACAGCAACAGAAACTTGCAATAAACCTAGCTTACAATTAACATATTTTGTTTTAAAAAAATAGTTTGTACAGTTATTTTCTCTTTTCATAAGCTCATTTGTTTCGTATAGAATTAAGGTGTATGTTTTTGTTTTGAAATAGACTGCTGTATTAATTTATGTTTGTAACAGAAGTCTTCAGGTACATTTTAGTATCACAGTATAATAATTGCTGCTTGTTCTTGAAAGAGGAGAATAACTTAATATATTGATACAGAATGTGAAATAATTTATTCTCATCATGGTATCTGTTTTTTTGATTGTTCAGAATTTACAGGAAAAATATATAGCACAGATACTTTCCACCTGCTATATTGTACTGGTTTTGTAATTTATTATGTTTGAAAAAGCATAGATGTTAATTTGCATTTTGCTATGGAAGAAGAGCTCTATTTAGCTTATAGAATCAGAGATCTTGGGAAAGATTTCTGGAGAAAACCTAAAGTACAATGATTTGACTGAAAGCCTGGGTGTGTTCCTTCAGAATTCACAGAAGCTTATTTATAGACCTGCATAAACCTTTAGTTATGTAGCCTATTAGAAGCATAGGGTTTGAAAATGGAAGGACTGAGAACACCCTATTAATGTCTTTTCCTTACATTTAGGTTTAATAGATGAATTGTTGATGCCAGATATTGCATAAATACCCACTGAAGGACTCCGCATGCTATAGAATTCATGCTAACCACTTTATTAAATAAAACTACTCATGGTCCTTTTTATAGACAGGTAAAAAGAGCAAAGTCTCTATTCCTTACAGAAACTATAAACTAGGGTTTCAGCYTGCAAGAAATGTTTGTCAAAGTGCTGAACTAAAAGAAGGGGAATACCCATACCACTTGATTTAAGCAGCTAATTGAAGTCCTGAAGTTGGGAGCAAAGCTGCCCTAGGTTCTCTCTGCAGCCCCTGGAGCTTCTGTCTAGTGACACTGTTTGGAATGGATACAGACCTTTTAAAATAAGAAAATAAATTAAGGAGCTGAAGTTAGGCAGAAGGAATGCTCTCTTTCCCCACATTCTCCAGCTCTCCACCGCATTTGGCTCGTGTGCTCACTGGTAGGAGTCTTAAATTGTTCAATGAGCACTTCTGTGAATAGTTTGATGTCTGGTGCTGGTCAGACCCTTCACTGAGAAGCACGTGGTAGTGATTGAAGCCTCTGCTCCCCCTTCCATCTACTCTTCAGTCCTCCTTTCCTCCCCTCCCCAAAAGAAAAATGATGATCAGAGGATTGAAACTATATCCTTAGGTGAGGTTAAACATCTGGTCAGCCTTTTGGATAAAGGGGGAAAAAAGCATCATCAGTCATTTCTGTGAAGAGATGTGTCTGCCTATTTTAGCTGGCCTTCCTCTGCATCTGGGGGTCTCTAGAGATTGAGAGCAGCAGTGCTGACATCAGCTTGTAGAAGCCTGCACTGAGACTTTCTTGAGCCAGCCCATGATCTGCAAGTCAGTGCAGCTTTGCATTTTATGTATTATAGGCAGGATTGCCATGCTAAGTTGCTCTTGCCTTACCCCACTTTCTTTGTTTTTCTCAAAGGTAGATTGGTAGCCTAGAGAACATGAGTCAAACCAACAGACTCAGCACACCAGATTTTAGTGGTGCCTTCTGTAGTTTTGGTGACTTCCTGTCTCAGATGTGGAAAATGCCAATTCTATTTGCAACATCCCCATCATCCCCAGAACTAATGTGAAATGGCAGAGCTATGCTATCAGTGGTCTAAAACAAAGTTTTCTTTTCTTTTCTTTTCTTTTCTTTTCTTTTCTT
>NW_028187144.1:828517-1079189 GCF_003343005.1 Rhea americana | reverse complement strand
TCTTTTCTTTTCTTTTCTTTTCTTTTCTTTTCTTTTCTTTTCTTTTCTTTTCTTTTCTTTTCTTTTCTTTTCTTTTCTTTTCTTTTCTTTTCTTTCCGAAGTATAGATACAGATGAGCACTTTGAAGCAACTTTCTTCAGCTTCCTTCTTCAGCTTACTTGTCTCCCTAAACTGAGTCATCTGCAGTCCATTTCAATGAATATACAAAAATTACTTCAAATTGTCACTTGAAAGTTTGAGAATTTTGTTCCCCTACTCCTGAGTCTGATATCTCAGAAACTGGCATGAGGAAGGGAGAAGTTTTCTGGTTATCCACCTTCCCTCTTCAGTACAGGCAAAAGCTAGTTCTTGTGTGATTTTGATTTGGATTTGGATCAAAGGTTTTATGTTGTAAGATGAACTATTCACACATCTTATTTATTGATTCAAATTCAGTTTGGTTTATAGAGCTGCTAAATGAACATCTGTATGTAATAGTTTTCTTTGTTTGAGCTTTCTTTGTAGTGAGTTTATGTAGAATGTGTGTATGATTGTGTGTGTGTGTGTGTGTGTGTGTAAGGCACATTCTTCCAACGTATTGGGTATTCTTTTGATTTTTGTGAAAGCTTATAAACACAAACCAGATTTCTTTTCAACAGGAGAAGCAACCCTTTACTTATTCAATAGCGGTGCACAGCAGCTGTTTGAAGTAAAATCTTTTCAGGAGGAATATCATTCCTGGTTTATAGGTCAGACTGTTCAACAAGGTGGGTAATATAATGTATCCTTTTCCCAACTGTAACTAATGTTCATACTCAGACCTTCTCTCTCTCTTATAATAAATTTACAGGTGTTTCTCCTAGTTGTTGAAGCATGCTGCATCACATGCCCACCTTCTGACATGCTTGTTTACCATCTGGACTCAACCAGGGCTGGGCTTTGTGGTCTCCTTTTAAAAGACTGCCTTTGGCAGCCTGAATTAGACAGATGTTCATTTGTCTTTTAGGAGAGAGTCATTCAATTGTGTTAAAACTGAAATTCCATAAAGTACTTTGCTTGCCTTGTCAATCAAACCAGCCAATCCTCCATGTAAGTAAAATATATTTTATTCTAGGAAAGAAAAGAGGCTGGATGGCCTGAGCTACTTAAACAGAGCAGTGTGTTAGAGCTCCAAGCACTGCAATGTATGTTACTGCTTTTACTTACTGCTCTAGTCTCTTGTGTGAGTGCTGGGATCTTTAGATGGGGCTGCTGTCTGAAGTGCCATTTCAGAGTTCTGTTGCCTGAAGTGAGCTCATGTATAGAGTCCCAGCCATTTCCTGATCCTAGCTTGACTTTCTGAGTATGAGGCAAAAGATTTCTGTAACTGCTTATAACAGCTGTAACAAGCCTTTATCAATAAGGATGTTGCTGGAGTATTGTTTCTCCCTGATGCTCTCTGTAGACCAAGCAGTAGGTATTAATTTTGCTTGCATGTGCTGATCTATATCAGTTTGTTATAAATGCACAATGCCTTATGTTTTTCGGTTTCACCCAGCTCACATTGAGCACTGGACCCACTTTTGGAGACCATCACCTTTAAGCTTAGGTTTTGACTACAGGAGATAAAACTATACTTGTTTTGTCCTTTCTTTAACTAGAAAAAGACCATTTATAATAAATAAAAAGCAACCCCACCGAAGGTATGCCTTCTTTAATCGTAATATCCCAAAGTGTRTGTTAACTTTCAAACATCCTTTGCAGGTGCATATAGCAATGCAAGTGGTATGTCTGTGAACTTTGCTGTGCTCCATCTGGGGATGAGCCAAGAGACTTAGTCCCTGTTCCCAATTATGTCCGCATTGTATTCTCCTCCTCCCTTTTTAACCTCTTCTTTTGGCCTTGGGAAATGGTTGCCTTAAGGAGTCATCACCTAAGTTTTCTTTAAGAGATACAGGGGAAAAATTGTTCCTGAATGTTAGGGCTGCTGCATTTCTGAAATGCTTAGGGGAAGAACAAAACACAAAAGCTGCGTGTTTGCAGTTAAAGCAAATTATCTAGTTACCTACAGGGAAGGGCAGAGGGCTTTATAAACCTACAGTGTGTCTGTGTGGTGGAGATGCAGTGGGAAGTATTTACGTAGGAGCTTTGGGAAAGTGGCTAGTGATTTTTTCTTCCAGTTTTGTCATCAAAACTTTCAGTTTTGTGAGTAAGAAGTCTAGGTACTTTCTTTGCTTATGGCTGTGTATTTGAGATTGAGATTGAGAACACACTTTGCCTGATTCTTGTCCAGGGAATATATCCTCTTATGGCTAGGAACTTTGCAYGTGGCAGTACCAGTACAGATCACAAACTCACTTAGCTGGTGAAAAATTCCAGCCACTGAATGCCCAAGACTCACCTTTGTTTTGCTTGCATGTGCTGATCTGTATCAGTTTGTCATAAATGCACAGTGCCTTATGTTTTTCTGTTTCACCCAGCTCACATTGAGCACTAGGCCCACTTTTGGAGGCCATCACATTTAAGCTTAGGTCTTGACTACAGAATTGCAAAAGGGGAATGGCAGAGGGCAGTCTAAGAGTCTGCTCCAGCCTTGTTTCCTAGGTGTCATTTAGGATCCTTGAAGATTGTGCTGTCATAGGAAAACTCCTTGATGTTCTCTCCAGAGAAAAGAAATGAAATTAGCTTCTGGATAAATGTGAACTGGATCTCCAAGCTAATCTGTCTATATGGCTTTATTGCAGAAACCTCATGGAATGTATCATGTTAGTAATACGGATATTTGACTGGGTGCCTGCTTTGCCCAAACACCTTCTTCTCACCACATTTTTGTCAGTTTTAGGGCCATCACAGTAGGATTCCTTTTTTTTTTCAATCGTCTTAATGATGTGAACTAGAAGTACTCCATCTCTATTTGCTTCTGGTTTGCTAATTAATGTCAAATTGTCATCAGTTACTGGATCTCACTAGTTCACTTCCTTCATGTTGCATTGTTTGCAGTTGTCTGCATTTATATGAAAAGCCTGACTAAAGTACTGTCCTGCAGTGAACTCCATATGGGCAGAGGTGTCTGTTTTATTGGGAGGCCAAGACCTTTCCTTATCCACAATTTTGACCTCACTGAGTTGTATTTTCTGACCTATTTTAAGTTTGTTCTTTCCTATTAAGAAACTGCATGGCCATTCTCCCCTTGCAAATGATATGTCTTACCCTTGCAAAGCAGGTAGAGGCAGCTCAAACTGATCAAGATCTTGAAATTATTTTTTGAACAAAGTGTGTCTTTTGCCAGCATAGCATCTCTTGCCCCGTATTTGGGGTGGAGTGTACCAAGCAGAACCGATGTACCAAAACAACGGTGTGTTATGCCCAATTCTGCCAATAGAGGGCAGCTTTAATTTTGCCATTATTAATATAGTCCAGAAAAAGACAAAACTGAGTAAGAGTGTTTGAAGCCAGCAAACCTGCAGCAGAGTTTATGCTTTGGTTTAGCACAGCTGACGCCTGAGCGTGCTCTACATTTTTAATATAAAGTCATGATTACCATTTTCCTTCCTATTTTATTGAAACATTTTATGTAAAAAAAAAAAAACACCCCCACCCTCCTGAAGAACATCCTTACCAAAAAAAAAAAAAAGAGGTTAAGCCACATACTTTTGCTTCTTGGTGCTAAGCTTTCTTTTACATGTCTGACACTTAGATGGACGTCTACTGTTTGTGACACCGATGGATCCCTTATTTCTGATACTTTATTACCTCATAAAGGCAGACAAAGAGGTAAGCCTGCTTTATCTTTTTGCTGGAATTCTTAGGTGGAAATATTATTTCTAACTTGATTTTCTGCAGGAGATATTTTAATTTTATAAAGAGGAAAAAAGGACTTCCATTGTATGGGAAATTTAATTTTTGTTTAGAGCAGGGATATCCACCACAGAAGTATTTTTGTTTTCATCAATTTATCTTGATCAGAAGGTATGTTCAAGGAATCATCTTGCAATCTGAACAAATACTAATCCTCTGCTTGTAAGAGAAGCAGAGAATCTGTTTTGTCCTTTTGTGAGAGCCTATCCCCAAACTATTGAATTTAAAGTCATCAGAGTACAAAAAATTGATGCCCATTCTGCAGCATCAGTAGATGAGTCATTCTGGGGAAGAGAGGAAGAAAGAAAGATGATCTGGATGCTATGGGGTAGGAAGAAGAAATATTTATGTGGCAGATTGATCTTAGAAGGAGAAGTTGCCTTTTTAAAAACAGTACTTGTAGAGATGGTTTATCATAGAATGGCAAAGTAATGATGAAGTATTCAAAAGATAGATGATTAATAAATTGGTTCATCGTGAGTATCGCAAAACCTCATGTAAATTTAAGAAGTATCTCAAAAGGCATAGGCAATGCTTTTGATTTATTGATTATAATTTTCTGCTTGTGAACAAAAGGGCATAAAAGAAAATGTAAATGTCAATCTTTGATTCTTTCTTGATGGAGGCAGTAATTTCACTTTATGCATCCTAACAGCTTTTGTTCTAACAGCATTTCTTATGAGGTTGCTTGCTATTTTCCGCTTTAGTTTGCAAGTAGAGAATGCAGGAAAACAATTTTTGTATGCTGAAGAAATAAAGTCCTGTTAGAAATTTGTAATAGTAATCTATTGCTCTATAATTATTTTTAAATTTTTTATGATATAGTGTATTCAAATGTGTTCTATATTTCTGTGATCTGTCCCTGCCTCAGGGTAGCCCATGAGAAGTCATTTCACAGCAACAGTTTAGCTGTTTCTCTGCATACTATATTCTACTTGCATTTAGCATCCCTTTGAAAGCTTTATACCAAACTTAAATTATGGAAACAGTAAATCTCCTCCGTCTATGTGATCGAGTGCTGAGGTAGCCTGAATAAAAGAAGAACATTACTGCTCTTTCTGTGCATGGGAAGAGTCCTGTACTGCCCTTTACTTCCTAAGTACTTGGTTCTGGGAAGGTTTTCTAGGGCAGACACGGTGCTAGATAAGTGCACAGAGCTGGACTGGGTACGATATCAGGACAAACATATTCCTGCAGTGCCATGCACAAATTAGCATATTCCCCAGTAAAAGGAAGTCTGAAGGACTGTGATCCAGATACCTCATGTGAGACCAGCTTGAATGCAGCCCTGTTGCTTCTTGGCTTGAACTAACAGGGATGTTACGTTTCCCACTGGGTAGTTTTGAATCATCCTTTGCTCCATTCTTTTATTCTGATAGTGTAATGCAGGGTTGCCTAAGTGTCCCTGAGCAGAGCCAGCTTCTATCTAGCAGGGCTTCTTAGCTTAGGCTCTGTACCACTGCACAATGTGAATATTGGCTGTATTGCTTCCAGACATAAGCTAACTTGTGCAGGTAAGTTTTCTATGGGTAACAAAAGAGTTGCAGCTTTGTTATTGCCTCTTACAATCTTCTTTTTGCCATTGTAATTTAATCTTTACCTCTTCCATAGGAAAAAATTAAAATTAGTATTGTTTTTTACCTGATTTAACTGTGGATGCTTATTTTTATTAGGCCTCTGACTGTTTAGTAGGAGGATTGATTAATAATGAAAGCAGTTTACCCAGGTGCTTTTTTTAATGCTGACCAGTGAAATCATTTCACCTTTGGATCCCTGAAACCATGCACTCTGTCAGAATGGAGAGCTCACCGAGTCTTTGTACTGATGTGCTAAAGGATCTTTCCAAGGAGAAGGCTGCCAGTTGTGCCAAACTGTGCTGAATGATTATGCATTATTTGGCAACAGCAGGATTTGTTTGATGGTTCTGTCATGTGTGGGGCTATTTAAGTTGTGCCAAAATCACTTTATATACGTACTCTGGCCAAACTGGAATTGACTTTGCAGAGGTGAAAGGTTAATACTGTGTTCCAGAAGCTGCCCTGCTCCTTTGAGATTTATCTTTATGGAAGGAAAAGCAAAATTTGAATTGAAGTTATGACACTGGGTTTATTCCAACAGGTTTTGATCTAAAACACTGTTGGCACACACTAACTACTGTGTCTTCTGTCATCTTCCAAAAAATCCCCCTGTACTTCACATTAGTTTCTCCCCATATTGTTTTAAATTTGGGCTTTTAAGAGCATTAATTGACGAGTTCAGCATTTTGCAGGTATTTACTGGTTTGAAATAAATATTTATAGTTGCTTTGTAATCAGTTTCTGAATATGTCATGTGGTACCATTTGAAATACGACCTTCTCTAAATACTTTATTTTAAAGCTATGACTACTGCCTGCATATATATACACACACACAGAGACACACATATATTTTTATATATACATATGGCTTAACAACGGCTTACTCTTAGTCTGTTGTTATTTATGATAATGCTTTTAGAATCCTTTTGATGTTTTTTCAGAAAGGAAAGTTCCAGCCACTGGATCAAGTTGTGCTAGACTCTGAGTATCCTTGCTGCTCATTGTTGTTGAAGTGTACGGATGTTAAACAGTCCATACATCATGTAACAGAAGAAAAAGGTAAAAAAAAAAAAAAAAAAAAAAAAAAAAAAAAAAAAAGAAAAAAAAGAAAAGCCTGAGTTTATTAGTTCCACTAACAAATTAAATATAAGCAATAGTTTAGATTGTGCAAAGTGAAGTGCTTCGACTGATCTGTCTGCTAGGAGAGGAGAAGCCACTTATTTGCAAGATAGATTTAAGACTGGTTCCATGCATCTTTAAAATTATACTGCTGTATGCTACACAGTTGTGTTGATAGTGCTAAATTTGTGTTGTCTCATTTTGATTGGGCTACATTTGCAGAACGAAGAGTGAGCTTGATTTTGTTCTTTGTATGCCTATGTTTTAGATGCCAAATTAAGCTTGTTGAGCAGGTCTTTAGAAGAATCATTTTTTTGTTCATTAAAATAGATACGTTTTAGGTGATTAAAAAATAATGTGCATACCTTCTCTCCTCTCACTTGATCTTCTGTGTTAGCCATCTAGACATTTGCTATATATTTAGTGGTAGAGAAGAAATACTTCTTGAAAATGATTCATTCATCTATATTAATCAGCTTTCTCAGACTGGGAAGAATCACCATTTGAACGGTATCTTTCCCTCAGATGGCTACAGATAGAACCTAGACTCCTGTGGCTGGATATATCGGGTGAATCCTGCTGCTGTTGTCGTTGCACTTTGCCTTTTCCAGGTTGGAGCAGTACTGTAATAGTAGAAGCTTATGCTTAAGAGTCTTAATTGCAGTATTACAAGTGGTAATATGTGGGTCTCAGATTATTTGCTGTAGCTCTAAAATTGTTCTGCAGTCTTACAGTCTTGTTGGTTTGTGGTGTAAAAATGATAAAGTAGTCGGGGTTGGCTTCTTAGGCCTTACTGTATATGCTGTGAAATGCCTTTTGCTGAAAATTGCACAACTCTGAATTCTTTCTTTAGGGTAGGATGGTCTGGTATGGAAGAAGCRAACCACTGTCCACGTGGCCCTTTTTCACCCTTTGTAGCAGTGTGTTCAAACAATAAGTAGGCAAAAGCTGGAAAAGGGCAAATATGCTGCTGAGAAAGGCAAGCAGTTTTCTAGTTTGGCATAATTTGGTGTTGTGGACTTTGTGTAATTTGATGCGTATTCAAAGACTTAAAGTTTTTTTAAAATGAGAACCTTTTTTGGGATATACAAGTGTACGTGAGAGAAAACCTAACTGGTATATATTCTGCCCTCAACCTTTTTCCAGAATACCCTTTTCTATAGAGAGCATTTTTTTTTTGAGGATAGGATAGAGAAAAGAACATTACATAATCTTTGCAGCTTGGCAAACCTGCAAAAGGTGTAAGACTTCACTTTTTAAATTCAGTCTTTTGAAGAGGATTGTCTTTCTGTTGTACTGAGTTCCTGATAGTGAATGAAAATCTAACTGTGTACAGGAAGGGATACAGGAGTCTGAGAACATGGAATCTCTGTTGGGTTTCCCTTTTCTTCTCTACCAGCAAGTGAAAAGCAGCTGAACTCTCTGACCCGTATGTGTGTAGAGCTGCTGTAAGGGATTGAGGTGTATGGGTTAGAAGCCAGAGAATTTGCTTTCACAAAGCACTCAGCCCTTGTCCCTGGTATCTACAAGAAGAAATGCTTAGGTGTTCTACAGATAACTGGAAAATCGCTGAGATAGGTTGTTGGAGGAATAAACACCCTGATAAGAAGTAAAACACCATACCACTATGTGGTACACCACATAAATGCATAGAACATCAACACTGGGGAGGTGTAAATTTTCCCTGAAAGATTTAGACACATGAATTTAAATTTTTCCTGTATGAAATGGTGCATATGTAGTAATGTGAAGCAATTACTTCCCCCAAAAATCAAATTGAATTTAGAATAGAACATGTTCCTATTGAAAATAATCATCTTATCTTAAAAGTGGAGTAGGAAATTTGTGCAACAAAACAATTGTTACATTTTGCTGGGACTGGGATAGCTGGAATTGTGTGCTGCTGTGATACTTCCAGATTTCCAAAAAACTTTCAGAAAACATTAAGCTATGTTCAGTATCACTGGGAACAAGCAACCCTTTTCTTACGGTGAGTTATGACTTTTGAGAAGGCTTGTCTGAGACAGATACATCTCAGTTGCAGTTACTTTCTGCTTTTGCCTTTCCAGGAAGTGCTAAATGCTTCCAATAAAAACTGATAGTAAAGTTGTAAGCAATGGCTGTCCCCTACAACTCGTCTGATACTGCCTTGGGAGCTAAGGATAAGAGTGGGGGTACTAGTGTTCCACTCACCAGTCCAAGAAGTCCAGTTGAGAAGCTCAAATAGAAATATAGGACAAGGCCAGGATTTTTTTTTTTTTTTCTTTTGGAGGGGCACTTCCTGTGAACAACTGTGCTGTCTTTGGGCAATATTTATGTCTTCCTCTTAACAGCAAAGGAAAATTAAAAAAAAAAACAGTCTTTGCCTTAGAAAAGATCTTACATCCTGTTCTAACCTCATTCTGGAAGTCGGATTTGCAGTTGTTATCCACTGGAGCGTCCTGTGAAAGTGCACTCCATTAGACAATTGAAAATGCCTTACCTCTTGGTTTTGATTTTTGCTTTGTTTTTTTAAATAACTTATTGTGTATGCCTGTAAGCTTGGATTGTCTTTTCAACCACTGATATTTGCCATTCAATAAATTATTTTCACTTCCTGTTATGTATTAAAAATATATAATATAGATATACATAAATATATATAATAAATATAAAAATTGATATTGACATTAATACTGCAGGCACATACACACGCTGACTGTACATGATATTCTTGGATGTCCCTGAACATGTACCTGCTGCTTTTTGTCTTATTTGGGTTTGGTTTGGGTTGAAAGTATCAGCAGAATTTTTAAAATATTTTAGAACACCAAGAGTATTGTTATGCAACAACCTCGTTGGAGCTTGCTTCACCCTCTCTTCAATCTGTTTCTCTCTCTTTGGTATTCTCATGTCTGTAATTACCTGTAAAAAATATCAGTATTATGACTAATGTACTCTTTTTAAGAATGCTTGTCCTTTTCTAGCTTTATGACCTGTTGTCTGCTTTGTAGCCTTTCTTGTTTAAGGCATAAAGTCTTAGGGTAAGAAGTGTCTGCGGTATTGAGTCGTCTGCAGCTCTGATCTGTTTGGCAGAACCTAACAACGTCATTTTCTAACTCTTAATTTAATCTCAAGGCATTTAACATCTGTATAACAAATTCTTATCCTGGAGCACATGGAGTTTACACATACTGGATTAGCAGAAAGTCCACCTTCTCTGGCCTCTGTGGTGAAGAATAATGAACATTCATTTTGCTGGATAAAATTCCCATTTACCTGCTTTAGTAGTTGGGGAAAGGGTGTGTTCCAGCTAGCTAAATCTGGGTGAGGCAGGTTGTTTGCTAATAAATTCAAACACAGGGTAGCGAGTAGAACAGAGAAGGTTTAAGAAAAGGGTGATGAACTCTAGTTCCAGAGCATTACTCTTTGTTTCATTTTGCAAGGCAAATCTGTGCTATGATCTTGTCTGATGTGATTAACATGAAGAGCCAAGAAAACTTACCTGATTAGAATAACTAAGTAATATTGCCAAGCTTGTATTCCCAGAAGGTAGGAAAAAAGGGGCCATAAGAGTTTCTGAGTTATGGAAAACACTGAGAAAATGGATGTTAAAATGTGCTTTAGGCAGTTTGCTCAACAATACATCAGGGAAACTTCCAAGTCTACATAGCGATTACCCGATCGCTGAACATATTATTTAATTGTAGAACCACTTATATTCCATCTGTATTTCTCAAACGCAATCTTTCCAGATGTCTCAGACCAGTTTTATAGGCACCAGACACATTAGGGAACAAAAGACTTTCCAATATATACTCATATTATCAAACATAGTCGCTAACTCTCACCAATATCAAATGTGCATCACATGTTAAATCCACGTTCCAATATTGAATCCTTTTGTCAGCAGTTTGTGACTTTCATAACTCACTTTAATTCTTCAGAGGTCTCAAATATTGTCAGTTTCTAGAGTTTAATAGTCAAAACTGTCAAGCACACAAAATATTTTCAAACAAAGTGATCTCTGAAGGGTTTGGCATAATTATTTTTCACATATTTTAATGAAAATGGCTTCACAGTTCTGCATTTCCTTTCCCTAATTGAGTCACTCTGAATCATGCTGTTGTGGGGGAGTCTGCCTGGGAATCTGGACTAGAATTACTTTTCAGCACAGTTTGGGGGATGGTGGCAGGAGGATGTCCCTTCCTCGAACTTTCTCAGATAAGAGAGGAATCTAGGAATCGTACTCACTGTACTTGGACCTAAACCATGTTAGCTCTTTGAGAAGCAGGTTCACGTATTCAGAGTCTCTCCCCCATTTTCCCTGCTTCTTTTCTTTTAGAACCATTTAGAAATGTTTAAGTCCTAAAGGCTGCAGCCTGCTATGTCACAACTAATTACTTTACCTGCAACTCATCAGCTTCATGAAGCAAAGCTTATTAGTGGGTTTTTTTCCTTTTTTGCTCTGAAGAATTTTTGCTTTTCACTCCTCTACAACCATTGAGATAGATATAAACTTTATCTTGTGTGCAGCTTTCCCCAACCTCTTAAACCCCCCTGCCATGCAGAAACAAAGAACACATAATAGTTAGATATTTGTAAGCAATTTGAAAGAGCCAAAATAAACCCCAAAGAAGGAAATGCTGAAGGAATCATAAATAACATGTTGTTGATTGTTTGCAAAAGGGAAGAAAGAAACTCCATGAACCCAGTGCTAGAATATGAAATTGGATCAGTAAATGACATGAAACAGATGTAGGTGTCTATGGGAATGGTATACAGGAGATTAAAACTTACTGAATACCCGTTGAAGAACAAGACTGAAACACAATGGACTCTAAAATCTCCTGTGTAATCTTATTAGGCATTTCATTCCATTTCAGAAATGTGGCTGTAAATTAATACTCAGTAATTTTTATCATGAAATTTCTGTGAGCCTCTGTAGTTTTTTCTCCTCTTTGCCTCAGCATCCTGAGCTAACATACCTCCAGATAACTGATCATATGTGAATAGTGAATGTTTTTGGTACCCTAGTTATCACAGGGGAACCACTTTCTGAAATTCTTATATCATCAAGTTAATTTATGTCGCTCAATAAATCATAAATGAATTGTATACTTCCTCCCACAAGGAGTGTGTTTCACTATTTTGAGTTCTGGGTTTTCTTTTGACATTATATTAAAGTATGTAATATGGGGATGGAAGTAAATGCTTTGCTGTAGTTAACCTGTGAAGTGAGAGGAGGGAATTGATAGGAAAAGGGATTATTGAAAGGACAGGTGGTTTATCTTCACTAACCATCTTTCTCTTGGCCCCGTTACTAAGTGCTAGAATTCATAAAGATTTAAGGCTTTTTTTTTTTTGGGGGGAGGAGAAGCAGGCATGGACCCAGCATTTTATGTTACAAACGGGGTAGTTAAAATGAGCAGTCTGGTGATACACGGCAGTAAAGACTATGCTACGGACTACAAAAGCTTGAGAAGAGTCTTACTCTATGCAGTCTAGGGTTACATACATATAATTAAAATATATGCTTTGATGTATTAGAGCCTAGTTAGAGAATTATCAAGTTGTTGAAACTTGCAAATATGAGCTCAGTCTGTTTATTTTTCCATTTTTCAATATTTTTGAAACTTACTACCCTGACATGAAAGAGGTACAAGTCACAAATTAACTTCCATGCTGTATCTGCATCTTACAAGCTTTTAAATATATTGAAAATGCAAACTTAATCACTCATTATTTTTCTTCCTCTTATTGGTTTGTCTCAGAGATTGGCAGTCAGAAATTTCACAAATACAGTCAAGAGAAGACATTAAAGTGGTTGAAGAAAAAGGTATTGTGATTTTCTTTTCCTTTAAAATTTGCTTTTTGTTCAAAATGAAAACATTCATTAACTTGTCCATATCTGTATTTGACTCATGTAGCATGCCTCAGTTCAAGGTCCTTGTTTCATCCAAGGACAGACACTGCATTAAAGCTGTTGAACTTGGGAATGTGATGAAGTATTATGGAAGTGCTAAGTTTGCTACAGTCCTCTTTTTAGTGGTGCTGGCGTACAAGGGAATCATGGAGGAGAGGTGGGGGCAGAGGAAGGAGCTGAAGTTATCTATAACTGTATTCTGTATGCTTTACACAAGATGAAGGGCTTCATCCACTTCATAGATGGGCTAGAGGGAGGCTTGAACTGTTCCCCCTCACAGCTTCTGAATTCTACCGTGCAGTAAAGCTGAATAGATAGACTTTGGTTTTGTGCTATAAATGTGTTCCCTCATGAAGTCTCAGCAGTATCTCCCAGATTGGTACTGTTACGGTTGCTGCTATCCTGATGCCGTCGCACTGTAAAAGAAGCTAGTACAGTATGCTGAAAATAAACTGGTACTATAGCTAAGCTTAGTGTAGTCTATACTTTGACATAAAGAAGATGAATCTCATGTTACACACACACACACACACACACACACACACACACACACACACACACACTGTGATGGGTCTATGTAGGAAAAGACTGTGTGCATCATGTGATACGAGGAAGCCTTCTCATTTCAATTAGTCAACCCAAGCACAAAATCTGTTCTACTTTCTGCCATAATGATGGAGCTCTGGAAAAATATTACTACTTTTCTTTCCTGTTACTGCCTTTTATGGGCTGTTAGAAATACTGCATGGCTGTGGTAAGGGACAAAAACAATTCTAGAGTCCAGTTGAGGCACTGAGATATCTTCTTTTTCAGTGAATGCAATGTGAATGTTTGAACAGGTACGTGTTTGTGTTGTTGAAAATTCCTTGTTCTGACAATGATTTCTGAGTCAGATCCAGTATAACAGTGCCATTTAGTGTCCTGAAACTTAGATTGCCGTCAGGACTGCCTTTGCAATCCACCTGAGCACAAGCATTCTCTGCTCTCCTAACAGGTGTATTTCTCACCTGTGTAATCATGGCTGTTGCATCTGAATTGCTCAGCTCATCTTAGGGTGCTGCAAAACTGGTACTGTGTTGCCAAGGCAACATGTTCAAAGACATGCTAGTTTCTTTGGAGTTTTTGAGCTCATATGCTAGTCATTACAAATGTATATTAAATTTCACCACAGTCCATAACTTGAGTGTTTTATAGGCTTGAAACAAAATTACAAGAGCTTTGTCACTGCATTAACATGTGCCTAACAACACTGATACAGACATTTCATTCTGTGGTTTCCTATAGGTCAATCAAACAGTGAAAGCACTTAAAAGCAGCAATGTAATTGTAGGTGAAAGGGTACAGTCAGCTACATTTATCAGCGGTAAACAAATCACAGATGCCGAAGAAGGTAAGAAAACTAAGCGTTGTAATGAATTGCATTTTTGTGAAATAACATACCTTGAGATAAAACACATGATTAGAATCTAAAACTTACTGAAAATGGCCTTTGCCACAAACATATTTCTTGCACAGAAAAAATCCGTACATGCTGTGACTATGTGTCTTGACTGTTCTGAGTTCTTTGATATCTTTGTTAGGTAAAGTTATAATTAACACTAGATCTTTGCTGGGGTTCTTTTAGCTCCTCTGTAGTTCAGGGAAGGGACATCTGTTGTCAGTGAAATATATGTGGAAGTGCTTTGCTGAACTGAGACCATTTTGGATAATATAGCACATGTGTATGACATGTATGAATATTCACACAATAAGTATGAGTGTATTAGAACAGACATTTTTTACTATTATTAGCATGCAAACGTGCTTCATAGAATTCTCCAAAAAGAAAAAAGATCTTAGGAAGTTACAGGCTGCATACTTCTGGCCCAAACATGATTGCTTTATATGACAAATTTATTGAATTACACAAATGTGTGTTTATTAAGGGCAAAAACTTTAATAATGTGTATGTTAAATCTCCCTGAAAGTGATAGTGCTGGTACCAGAAAATCTAAAGTAATCCTGTTTGCTTCTGGTCACCTTTTTCTTGGGGAGGGCAATATCCTGAATGTCTCTAGGTTACGAAGTTATCTAAAGAAATCTACCTGAAAATGGACTCTACTAAGAAAATACTATGACATGATAATGAAAATGAAGACAGTTTAGAACAAGATGAGCAAAAGCAAATTATTTCTGATTATTAAGATATTCGTAAGTCTGCCTGCATTTCAGAAATAAGGAGAAACAAAGCAACTTGCTGACAAAGTGGAAAATGAGTTACCAAGTAATGATATCAAAGGAAACAACATAAATGAGATTTAAGAGGCAGCTAGACAGTTTTATAGAGCAAAGATTATAATATATGGTTTTTGAAAAGAGGCAAAGCTGTAAAACTTATAAGTATCTTTATCTTTACAGTAGCTTTTTATCCTTTCCCAACCCCCTCTTTTTAAAGGCGGGGGAAAATGACCTGTCCAGACAATCTTATCTGTACTTAAATATTTTATCTCTGAAATTTGTAATTAAATGGCTAAACTGCAGTGTTTTTTTTTCTGCCTTCCTCCTTTCTTATACTAGCATGTGTATACTTACCTTCTTAAAATGTTTTAGAATTGAAAGAGCTCATTTGGGCAATATTGGGGGTTAAAAATAGCTAAGTTTTGGAGGCAATCCCATTGTATGTAGCAAGGTGAATGACAAGAAATCAAATGGACCTTACCCAACATTTATTTTAATAAGCCTAATTTTCTTGTCTGGTCCTTTCACTACCGTGACAGTGCAATTTATTTCATAGAATCACAGAATCAGTAAGGTTGGAAGGGATCTCTGGAGATCACCTAGTCCAACCTCCCTGCTCAGCAGGGTCACCTAGAGCATGTTAGAGGGGTTGCATCCAGGCGGGCCTTGAGTATCTCCAGAGAAGAAGACTCCACATTATGAAATGAAATTTCATATTGTGTTCATAAGGTATCATGAAATTTCAATACCTTATAAATGTGTGGGTATTTGTAGTTAGTATCTACAGATGTGGTAGGAAAAAAAACTTGAGAGCATATAGTGAGTGCCAAGGGGAAAGGAGGAAAGGTTTGCTATTTGGGACCTGAGTACTTCTTTAGGAAGAAAAAGAAGGGAGGTTTGCAAATATTCCTGATCTCTGACAGGAGATTAATAACAGAGCAAGGTTGGGGCAAGAGTGCAAAGTCCCTGGAAGGCAAACAGTGGTATCTTAAAATGGGTAAAGGAAGTCAATGAAGATTACTTCATTGCAAAAAAGCAAAGAAAATGGATTTTGTATTTGAATTATAACATTGGTTGACTTGGCCTCACCATTCAGTATCATAAAGCAAAGAATGTGATGATGAGAGTATTTTTCTTAAGAGATAAATTGGATAGAGAAAGTGCTGAGATGAATTTGTCTTGGTTTGAAATCATTGTTGTTCTCTCCTGCCCCTAAAGTGGACTTAGGGAGTGACAAATACTTGATGGATGTAGGCAGTGGAAGGAGAAGTGCAGATAGGAATTACTGAATTTTATGCCAGTCTAGTTGGAATGTGTATGCTGGTTTCAGCTTATTACTGCTTTCTGCTTCAGTGCCATTTTACATTGAACTTCTTAGATAAAAACAGAAGAAACTGACATCGAAGAAATAGTTCTTTAGATGCCGGTTTACCATGTGCTTCTGAACTCTGAGCATGTAGGAGTATGAACAGCTAGAGCTGGCTATTTTAGATGGAATTCAGAGGTGAGATTTCAGCTCAGTGTCTATCTGGCAAATACTTCTTGTGCATAGGTAAAGTTACTTGCAAGCAGCCCCGAAAACAGCAACTTTAAAAAATCCAGCCCATGGTTAGTAAGTGCTTGTGTAGAATGGGACCAGAAAATGTGTTTTAGGACTTCATGTTATAAAAGGGTCACCTTTTCTTCCCCTTTTTCAGAAAAACATTTAAGTGCCCTGTACTGAAAACAGCTTCTAGTAGTTCATATTTCCACAGATAATTATCCTGTCTTGCCAGTGATGTTTAGATAGGCCTTGGCATTTTCCATAAAGTACTGAAATTAAGTACAAGACTTTGAAATAGACTCATTGTCTCATCTAATTGTTTTCAGTTGAAGCCAGAAAATGTACTTTAGTACTAAAGCCCATGCCAAATAATTGTAAGATCCAGATGCTTTAAAATTAATGATTGCCTGTTCTGTTGAGTCAGCTTTTTACTCTTGCAGGTTTTTAAAATTTAATTTCTTCAGAAAAATACATGATATCTAGTATTCTCAGAAAGTGAACAGCTTTTGTAAAGTACATACAGCAGAGATTAATAACATGTGCTGACAAAGTGAGTGTAGTAAGTCTTTACTTCTTAAATAAACCTACAAGTGTCATATAACATAAACTACTCAACACAGAGAAGCATCACAGTGTATCCATTAGAAGTCTCTTACTATTAGCTCAACCGTATAATTTATGATAGCACACACAGCATGGCTAAGACAGCATGACCATATAATGTGAATGTTCTTTTTCTCCTTCTTTTCATTCCCTGCCCTGTTCCTGAAGACTATATACGGTATGCCCACGGGTTAATATCAGAATATATTCCTGAAGATCTGAGTAAGGAGTTGTCAAAATATTTGGAGTAAGTATTGTTCCAGCTTCTAGTTTTATGTGGTATACAGTAATGATCTTCTGGTCATTTCTATTGAATACTGAAATTTAGTCATCAAGGTTACAGTGAATGCAGAGAGATTATATTTACCACACTTTAGAAGTGGTGTTTTCAGATATGAGTTGTGGATGTATTATTTCTGTATTGTTTTTGTGATCACAGAATCACAGAATGGTTGAGGTTGGAAGGGACCTCTGGAGATCATCTAGTCTAACTCCCCTGCTCAAGCAGGGTCACCTAGAGCACGTTGCACAGGATCATGTCCAGGCAGGTTTTGAGTATCTCCAGAGGAGACTCCACAACCTCTCTGGGCAACCTGTCCCGGTGCTGTGTCAGTTGACTTCACAGTAAAGACGGTTTTCCTCATATTCAGGTGGAACTTCCTATGTTTCAGTTCGTGCCTGTTCCCTCTTGTCCTGTCACTTGGCACCACTGAAAATAGTCTGACCCCATCCTCTTGATACCCTCCCTTAAGGTATTTATAAACATTGATAAGATCCCCTCTCAGTCTTCTCTTCTCCAGGCTAAACAGGCCCGGCTCTCTCAACCTTTCCTCATACGAGACATGCTCGATTCCTCTGATCATCTTTGTAGACCTGCGCCGGACTCTCTCCAGAGTCTCTCTTCTACTAGGGAGCCTAGAATTGGACACAGTACTCCAAATGATGCTAAAAAGCATGGGCTGGAGGAGAGACATAATAATAGCTGAGTCTGATACATCTGTTATCACAGTCTCATCATAAAGCTCCAAGGAATTTAATCCCCTTTTAAAGGAGAGAAAATGGAAATCCAAAGAGTTAGAGTGGATTGTCCAGAATTGTCAAGCACGAGAAGCGGAGCCAGCAATAGAATCCCAGACCCTCTGTCCCCCTATGTCCTTTTGCATTCTCACTAAGTGCTGCTGGGGTTTGAGTTCATATATCTAACCTGTGTTACTTCATACTTAAATCTGGAAGGTGAGCCAGGATCCTAACCCTGGTGTTTGTTTTCTGCCTGCAGATTTTGCTTGAAGCATCATTGGGACTCTGTATGTGCCCTCGGTTCAGTTGTATTATTGTGGCCTAGGAAAAAAATGTGCAATTTTCGTCTCAGAAGTCTCACAGTATAACAGAGATGGCATATAATATCATCTTACTAATTATAGCAAAGGTTATCAGAAGTAGTGTGGGGTTCTCCTGTTTTGATTGCCAGACTTACCTTTTAAAAGAGCCCATGGGTTTTTTTCGTTTGTTTGTTTTTTGGTGCCTAGCTCTGTTTTAGATATCTAAGTCAGGCATACAATGTCTGTGAGCCACTTTTTTGCAAACACATGCCATGTGTGAGCAGCTGATATCCAGAGCATCCTTTATGGGGAAGGAATTAGCTTCAGGTTGTGTCATTCAGAAGTTTTATTCAGCTGTCCAAAGTTACACTGTAATCTTCTGTTCTGCAGGCTCCCAGAACTCACAAGCCCAGCACCGGAGCCAGAGATGAAGGTAGGAGGATATTAAGAAGATATTGACACATATATTATGTTGAAAGCTAATTTCTCTCTGTTATTATTAAAGCTAGACTAGGCCAAGCACTGTGTACAGTACAATGAGTAAAGTAAATTGGCCTTGTAAAAAGTCAGTCTGAAATAACACCAGAAAGTTAACAGGTACTTTTATATTTCTTATTAAGCAATATTTTAGTTGGTTTTCCTATTTAAAAAAAAAAAAGGAGAGAAGAAGAAAGAGACATTTTATGTTTTTGGTCAGCAGTCTTTTTTTACTTGGTTTGCTCATTTAGTTTTATTGAGGTTGATGGGACAATATGACCTCATAGGTTTTCTTTCATATGTAATTTATGAGGACCTTGGAATGGTCCACCAACTATGGTGGATAATCTCTCATACACTGACCGTTCTCCACTCTAAGTCTCATTAGAATTTTTATTTCCATTACTTCTCTTGGAAGGCTGTTCTATAACCTCATTCTTCTGATGCTCAGAAGCCTTCCTGTAAATTCCACCTTGAATTTATTCGTGACCAATTTATTCCCCTGCATTTTTGTGCTAACTTTATCATGTTTTTTTTTTTAATTGAAATGGCTCTTTTCCTTCCCTAACACTAATCCTCTCAGTGTGTAAAGGGAAAACATACATTGTCCCTGTTTTCATTTTGTGAAACCAGTCTTGGTTATTTAGGATGAATTCTGCATTCCCTCCTCATCGCTTGTTCCAAGCAATTCARTTCTTTGAACACAGGTGACCAGAGTTATGTATGATTTATTCAGGATAAAATCTTTACCAGTGCAATACGATAACATTCATCCCTTCTTGTCTGTCTTCTTGTCTTAACTGGAAGGATTTTATTTCACTACGTCTTAGAATCCCAGTTGCCTTTCTTGTGTGATGTAGCAGATAACTCATAGTCATGCTGTGAACAGTTAAGACATAGAGGTCTTTTTACTCTACTGCGATTTCTAATTGATCAGCGTTCAGGTTATTCCAGAAATTTATGCAGTAGTTGTTCTGTAGATGACCTTATTCATCTGTACATTTCATCCTCAGTCTTCAAGGTTCTGTGGCTTTTCCTTTGCAGTGTTACAAGTTCTTTAGGTATTCATAATACTTCTCAGTGATGTATATTCAACAAATGTTAGCATTCTGCTATCTTTAATTAACAATTAATGAACATTTGAATAAACATTATTCATGGAACTCCAATAGTAATCTTCACGTAACCGAATGTCTTCCTTTTCTGCATTACCTGCTTTTGTGTCCCCTTCACTCAGTTTCTTACCTGACTTCCAATTTTTATGCAATCTTCATTTTCTCTTAATTTCAGGTTTTTATGTGGCACTGTGTCAAATCCTCTGGTAATCCCTTACACCTTCACAAAGTGTGTTATCTTTGAGAAAAAAGACAAGGCATTACCTACATTTAGTTTTTCATTTACTCCATATCTTTAATTACTCCTCATACCTTCAGCTTTTTTTCCACTTCTGTTCTGCTGCAGTCCAGTGAAAGGGCCTGTTACTGACTAAATCACTTTTTCCTCCTTATATGTAGATGAGTGTTGTGCTATTCTGCAGCAATATGGTTCCTACGTTTGGCAGGTCTTGCTTCTGGACTTAGGATTTCTGAGGCAGTCTCCCACCAGCTTTAGCATATTGAGTTTTACTTCTATCCTGAATAGAGCAATTTCCATTCTCTTTTCTGTCCCTGCATTTAACCTCTTCATTCTTATTGAAAACATTTTACTGACTACTTCATTTTGCAGTTCTATGTAGATTAGGTTTAATATCTGACCGATCTTTTATTGCATAGCAGCCTTGCTTTGCCTTTTTTGATTCTCTTTTTGCTTCTATGGCTAAACAACTTCTACTATTTGTTTTAATTTCCTTTCCAAGGTCTAACTCAGGATGGCTTTTTGGCAGCTTTCACTTTATCCATATATTACCTGATCCCTGAAACAAATTTCTTTTTTTATCAAACTTCTTTTTCTATTCATCATAGGCTTTCTACTTACTTCTAATACCTTTTTTTTCTTTTTTCTTGGAGGGGATGTGTTTGTATCTGTGTGAGTGTGTATAGGGGGAGGATTCATCCAGTTTAGTCTGAAACACTCTTTCCTACAGGACTTTTCACCTTATTTGAAGTAAAAGATCCCAAACCACTTTTTCTGTCTTTTTTTCTTATGCATTTCAAGCGTCCCCTTGACACATCAAATCCTTTACTGTGGCTTTGAGAATTAAGGAGAACGGTTTGCAAAGTTTGACCCTCTGGAATCAGCAGCCCTACTTTTGATTATCCTTTTCATTTAATTGAAACTGAGACACCCTATTTCACTGAAACTGGGTTACTTACTGCAGTGACCTTTTCCGCAATGTCCCTGCTACTTACCGAAACCAAGTTTAAAATAACATCATTGCTGGCTGTTTAGTGACTGTTTTGTTAAGCAGTATGTCAGCTAGCACATGCAGGAATAATTGGGCCCTACTGTTATTAATAGCATTTGTTCTCCAATGTATATCCATGGATATAAGTTATTTCCATGTGGTTGGACAGTTGTTCTGGCTGCACAGTTACTTGGCCCTTTGATTCTGTTAAGAATTATCTTTATGTATTGTAAGAAATATTAAACACACATTAAGAGCCAACTGATATTCATCAGCCATATAAGCATGTTACAACAACTATATTAAACTACATGTGATGTGCATTACATATTATGTACGAATAGTTTTTATACCGTTGGGATAGTTCTGAGAATCTATTTTTAAAAATAGTTTTATTTCAGCAGTTAGGTTACAGAGGAAATGAGGCTTAGAACTGTGTTCATTTGTTGGGCAGTGAAATCTTTCTGAGCATCCCATTAATTTCCAGAGGACTGACTAGGGTGTGCGTGATGCATTTGTGTGTAAGTCTTTGCAGCTCCAGAGCTTAAAACACTCCTCTATTTCACAACCTCAGAGGAGAAACGCAAGCTTTTACTCTGAAATCTGTAGTCTCCTTTAGACCTGTTTTTATTTGCCTGCATTTAAATTTCTCTTAATGAAGGCAAGGTGTGTATATGCAGTATATGATTATTACAAAAAAAGAAGGATCCAACATATATTCTTATTACAGGAAAGAAACTGCATGTTCACAAATAATGTTAAAATAAATTTTGAAGGGAGGAGAGATTTAGAAACTTTAATACTTGACAGAAAAGCTACAACAGATTCTCTTATATACTACAAGAGTAAACTGGGTATAGTCTAGAGTTTGTGATTTAATGATTAAATCAAAATTACATGTTAATCTTTGTTTTAATTGTCAGCCATTGATCTTGTGTTATAATCATCGTACTGTCCAACCTTTCAGCATAGGGAATCTGGCCATCGGCAGATCATAACAGAATATGTAGGATCTGCTACAACCAAACGCTCTGCTGAAACTCAAATGTTTTATTATAAGGTTTAAAAAGTTGTTTATCAGATTCCAAAAAGAGGAGAATAGTCATAATTCTTTAGGTTGTCATTTGAAAATGTAATCACAGTGCAGTAAACAGCCTCCCAAAGAGGCTGATTCAGATCCCATTGAAATCAAAAGAAAAGGCTGCTGCTGGATCTGGTTCTAAGAGCTGAGAAATCTAAGCTGCAGACCTGGCTTCTGTGCCAAAGAGAGAGAGGAATGGAGGGAGGGAAAGGGAGAGATCAGAAGTGCCATAAACAAAATGAATATAACAGGGGCTTAAAATGGTATGGTACCATCCAAGTTGCTTGCAAAATCACTGTCTTTGGCACAAAAACTTGGAAAGCCACAGCTTAGATTTCACAGGATATTAAGGACAGGGTAGTAACATCAGATCTATAATAATAATACAGCATTGTAAAATACTACATACTTTTTTTTTCCCCCCTTTTGGAAACATACCAGAAATTTTTCACCTTTAAACTAAACACATGCTCATAGTTTATGGAAAGAAATATTCATTCTTACGGCCTGATCATGTGAAGTGCAGAGAACCCTTAACTTCCATTACGGCTGAATTTAGAAGGCACCCAATACACACAGCGTCAAGCTTCTTAATGTGCTGTTGAATTCAAGTGATAAAGCAGTCAGTAGATCTGTGTCAGTGTTCCACTGTTGCTGAACTGTAGAAACTAATTACTCTGAGAGGTTGTGCACGAACAGATAGAGACTAGATGATAATCTACTGGTGTTGGCAGGTAGCAATAACACTGCAGTTCCTGGTCCTTCATGGTTCCATGAGATCATGGGCACTGGATTGTAACTTCCTGGTTGTTAGACAGTAACTTCCAACAGCTGCTCCACAAAGGCTCTCCACACAGACTTTGAAACTAAAGTCAAAATCATGAAAGTTGAAAACCGTATTGAATTTATTTCTGTAAGTCATTCCACAGAAGGCTAAAAAGAAGAAAATGCCTCCCATAACATTAAATAATCTCTTCTAAATACTGGAGAGATGCTATATGTTCATGCCTAAAGAAGACAATGATGAGAAGAGATCTACCGCTGTTACTGCATATTCCTCAGATGGTTCCAAGCCTTGTTTTGGTGCTATGGTTACATTATAAAACCAAAGTTTTAAATTCCGTGTGTGTACATCATAACAGTGGTTGACAGAGCAACTTCATCACTCTTTAACATTTCAGAAAAGGAAATTATCAGATGTCCCTGTGGAAGCAGAAGAAGACTATACTAAGTTTAACAGCAGCAATCTGAAAAAGAAAAAGGTAAGCAAACCTTGCACTCATGCATGTTTTGCCAAAGCATAGATTAGTACCCAACAGTTGAAGGCACACAGTCCCTTCTTTTCTCCTCCAAACACGTCAGAAAAACAAATACAAAATGACAGATGTCTGCAGCTGTATTCTATTTGGCTGTGACTCAAGACAACGCTCTTCACTTTTTACATGGCCTCAACATAGCAAATTTTTCTGAACCAGTGTTTTGAAATGTTTGGTGGTGGCCAGTTTAAGTAGGAGATATCTAAAAATGGGAAAATGGTAACATTTCCTATCTCTTTTAAAGCTATGGTTAGTGATACTGATTTCAGAGTGCTGGGAGAAACACAGAACTGACAATACTGTCTCCTTGAACTTTTCTTTCAATTTTAATTTGACCTTGATGCTCTTAGTATCACCCTCTGAACTCCTCTGTACTGTCACTATTTGAATATATTTTATCTATGAAACTTCTAGTGAACCTCTCAGCTAATGTTTGCAAAACTCTGAGTTCTTTAGATGAGAAATCCTGCAGCTTAGTGTTAGCAACTGTTAAATTTCAGTTATTTGAAAAAGAAACGAAGATGGCAGCATTCACTTAAATTCACAGGGATTTTAAGACAGGCCTTATTTTTACCAGAAATGTTGCTTGTGAACTTATTTATGTCAATTTAATGAAGTTAACATGAAGCTTGCTGATTGCCAACTTCAGCACAAGTTTTGAGGCCAGTTCAAATCTGAGTCCAGTAGTGTCTGCCACTGTATCATTCCTAGGGGAGCAACAGAGATGTGAAAAGAAATGGATTCTGTTTGTATATGCCAAGCTTATGAGGCTTGCACTGGGTTGTTTCTCTGAACACTGAAGGAAAAGGAATCCTTCTCCAGTCCATTGGGAACCAAAAAGGCCCTCTGCACTGCTCTTGTGACCTTCAGACAAATGCTGACTACTTTTTATTTCTTTAGAAAGAGCAGCAGCTGGTGACAGATGCATTCCTCCCCTTCTGCCCACCCTGCCCCCAAACTTTTTTGTATGTGGGGCACACACTAGTTTTGAAGTGAGAAAAGGATTGCCCCCTTGGTGAAGGAGATAAATAGTTTAAAATATGCATGTTTTTTCCACCTTCTGCCCATAATGTACTTGAATTCTGTACAGTATACCACTCTTTTCTAAACACTTAGGCAGAGTTTTTGTTTGTACAGTAAGCATCACAGACAATTATACTGTAGTTGCATATCTCTATCCTATCCAGAACCTTCGAGCTGATCCAAAGAAGTGGAATTGTGAAGTCCTACGGTCTGAGATCTATCATAGGAAAAGGTCGAGGCAAAGATTTCTTAATAGGGAAAGCAGCTAGAAATTTAAGATGTAACATTTCAAAATGTAAGAAAGAAAAGAGGTCAGCTCTATAAAACGTGGCTCATAAAATGTGTTAGGTGTAAAAGTCTGGGAAGTTATCCCAGTGGCCTCAAAGTGTTTTGCAAGTGTCGGTTACCTTCTTCAGTCTTAGTTCTTCTGTCTCTTTTCCCTTTATTTCACTGTACTGGGAGACTTTCATAATAATTCTGTGTGAATTATTCATCATCTCTAATGCAAGGCTGTAATTCAGCCTGCTGACAACATAATCATGAGATTGAGTCGGAGGGTACAGTATGCATCTGTTATATTGGATGCATTATTCCTCTTAATGTACACTCAGGGATTATTCCAAAGTAAATGTTTGAGTCAGGATACCTCATTCTGCAGAAGGGAAAGATGTTTCACCTCCTTGTCCTTGTAATTGATTCCTGTCTTTGTCTGAGGTTAAGTAATTCATGACAAGTATTTTTCTATCTGAATAATCTCAAATTTGTTTTGTAAGGTTTTTCCCTTGCAAATTAATATCCTATATAACATTATCTTTACTGCTGCATACTAAAAAAGTACTTCAACTTCTTGCTTGACTTCTGTATCTAAGAGTTTATAGCTTACACTCCCCTCCTATGGAGATGCTGCTTAACTTTCTCTGTTTTTCATTTCACTAACAGGCAAACAGCAAGATGTCTGCAGCTCAGAAGGCTCTGGCCAAAGTTGATAAGAGTGGAATGAAATCCATTTCTGCTTTCTTCAGCTCCAAACCTAAGGCATCAAAATAAAGGCTTGTTCCTGAAACAGTTTTATACAGTGGTTTTTTTTTTACATTAAGCTAAAGAGATTTTTGTTGTTAGTATATTCAGGGTATATCTGCATACACAGTGGAATGCAATGAAGAGATGTGTGAGCTAGTGCAGGCAGAGCTTTTATGTCTCATCGGTTCAAGGCAGTGCCGTGCAGACATCCAGCCTGGGTCTGGAAGAGAGCGTAGCTGCGTTAGAGTGGTGCTGTGTGCTGAGAAGCAGGGCTTAGCGTGGCACCGTACAGTGTGGCTGTACTGCTTCTTATCCCAGGGCAAGCTCAGTCAAAGCCGCCACCACAGAGTTTTCTCCATTGCACTCCATTCTGTGCAGGAGACCTGCCCTTCCTTGTGATGTATTTTAGAGGAGAGTGTTTTGATTCATTAGTAGCATTATTTTTGAGACTGTTACGCCAAGTGTAAGACCAGAGTGGGATGGCATATTCAGATTTCTATGCTGACCCCAAATCTAAATGCTGATGTAAGCATTGCTGTTGGTGGCAATTTATTCAGGCAAACAGAATACCTATATTGAGATTTTGATTTTGATTTTGCCAAAAACAAATTGTAATAAGTGTCAGTATGAATATAATACAATAAACTGCTTTATGTAACAAATTTGTGCATGTTGTGCTTACTGTTTGTTTCGAGAGTTCAGTTAGGCTTCAGGACATTAGTTATGGGCTTTTGGTATTTCCCTGTGTGTAAATCTTTAAAGACTTAAAATATCACGGTGGTCTTATGTGATAAATATCTTGACACATAGCAATCTAGAGGTATTTTTATGTTTAGTTCCAAGGTGCATAGGTCCTTACAAAAATAATGAGAAGAAGATTTATTTAAAGACAAAGCTGAGCATTTTGAAGACATCTGTTTGGAGCTGGATGCATAGTTCAAAAGCTTAAGCGTGGATATCTTAGATAAGATTTAGCTTTACGAAGAAATGCACAAGATAAGATCATTATTTAAAAAGCCGTATTCGCTCTTGGGTGTATTCCTCCCTCATTATAGAGTATTCCTGTATAGGCAAGAGGATAGTTACCTGCTATGTTGTAACTTCCTCAGTTCACAGAAATGAAAAGAAAGGGAGCCACTGGGATCATTTATCTAGATCGACCCGCAGTCCGGCACAATACTGGCTCTTAGTCTTGTCCAGCAGTTCTTCCTTTGAGCCTTAACTGTGGATGAATTACAATGCGTGTTTTAAAAGGACAGCCAACTTTAAATACTTCGTTATTTGCTTCTTCAACTCAGTAGAGCATCTGCTTGTATCCCTTGACAATGGGAGTTTCAGAGAAAGTAAGAATTTCTTCATTCTTAATAATTATACCATTTTTCCACTTCAAACTTATTTGTCCACGGTTTACAACCGTTGCATTACCGTGTTTTATCTGATAGGTTAAAGAGCTCTGTGGCATTTTTTTTCCAACTACAAATGAATGAAAACCTTTGCTGAGTATTGTGCACTGTTTTTCAGTTGCAGTTTGTTGTGGTTTGTATGGCTTCCAAACTAGTGCTTTCTAAAGTTTTGTATGTAGTTTGTTAATTTGGAAGTCAGTATGGATGGAGTTTCAGATGGAGGATAATATTTGGAAATCTGCTTTAAAATCATTCTCTCTGATTATGGGAAAATTTGTGGATGCCCTCTTAAAGGTATTGAGTCATATATTCCCAATGAAATTAGACTGAACAGAGAACAAGTATATAAAGAATGCTCCTAGTTTTTAAAATGTTTGTCTAAAGTGGATTATCTGGACCTAAAATTAAGTTGCCTAATAAAATGCTTTTTGGTCATTCTGAGGAATCATTACTATAAGTCTTCTTTATCTCTGAAAATCAGCCCATAGTATCAAAGTGTTTGAATGTAGATCAAAAAGTCTGTGATTTAGATGCAGAGATTTTATTGATAGTTCAGATAAAATCATTTCCCCAAGTCATTTGGTGTTTTAATAAAATTCTACTCATTAAAGATAACTTTTTAAAACAATGTAAGATGGGAGCAAAAGGGGACAGAAGAACATGGGAAGTGCTATATTGAGCCATAGGAAAATTCCTGTTATACCACATTGCCTTGGTCTTCAGCTATCTTAACCAGAATTTCAGCAGCTCTATCAGTAGAGTTTCCTATTCTGACATTAGTTATCAGACAAGTTTAAAAATTAATGACAAGTGTTATTGCATGTGACATTTTTCTATGTGCGCTGCCTTAAGAATTGCTATCTTGCTTTTTTCTACCTTACTTGTCTAGGCTGTAAGTCAGGGCCTGCTCTGTAGCAGCATATATTGCATTAACACATAGGTCCTTGATATGAATTGGAAATAGCTAGCATTTGGTGAGCCCGGAATCAGCAAATGTGCTCATAAACTAGAAAGGTGAGATTTTGAAAAGCGTTCGGCCTAATCCAGCAGTTCCCTTTGAAGTCTTTCTCCCCCGTCCCAATTCAGATCAGCTGCAGAAGAGATCCACTAAGGGTGTATCTCTTCCTTCGAAAATCACAACTCGAATTACAAGACAATATTATGAAAAAAAAATGGTACATACTGTCATTTTAGTAGAGAAGTGTGCAGTAAACAGCATGTTAGGGAGTTTTTTGGTAAATGAGAAGAAATGAATTGTGTTTCTGTTAATGAAAAAGCAATTTCAGGCACTGGAAGATGATGAGAAAGCAAGCAAGCATAGGATGACACTTGAATGGAAAACCAAGAAAAGTAGATAGTTGCACTAGAAACCAGGAGCTGTGAGGTGAGACAGATGCATGCTAGTTTTAAGATTTTGGTTTTAACAATTCAAATATTTTGTGAAATAAATTTTAGAAACATAGCTTGTGACTGACTGAACAGTTTGAGAACGTTTCTGCTAATAATAAAGGTGCTGCTTCTCTGGAAGGAGGACAATCCTGATACAGATGGAAGGGCTTTATTTTGACTTCTGATCTTTGATACTTTTTTTTTTCTGTATGTGACTTTCACATCCCTCTCTGCACATGAGGACTAGTCTAGAGTTCTTCCTCCATGCGTAGATGCTTTGTGCTTTAGTGTGTCACATCTCAACTTCCAATTGTCAGCTATGCCGTAACTTACAACAGTAGTAATTTTATTAGTGATTGTGTCTCTGGTTGAGTAGAAATTTGTGAATGACAAAAAAACACAAGCTGTTTCCAAGAACCATTAGAGCTTTCACTTGAAAACAAAAACTCTTCTCCCTTTAGAAAAGAATGAAATACGTTTAGTAACTTTGAAACTTCCTTAGCATGTAGCTGTAAGAAGTTATGAAAAGCATGTGGTGCCAAATGCACAAAACAATATTTTCTACCACAATGAGGATTTAAATATAGTTACTATGACTGGCCAGCAGTAGCAGTAAGTCATTATGAAGTGCTGCTTTGCTATTTCTTGCTTGGTTAGTTTAGTATGAAACAACATGCTGGCACCATTGTAGAAATGTGGTCTTATTTTATTTCTTTTCCAGGATTAACATGTTGTCTGTGTGTGTTCATGTAAATATCTGATGACTTGTGTTGCTTTTATGGTTGCTGTTTGGGAATTAAGCAGCTCTTACATTTGCACTTTTTTAGACTTCTCATTGCAAAAGAATTGACATCACTGGGTATGGAAAACTTCATACAGAAATACCAATACTGACTTGGGGACATTTCAGAGTTGGACACACATCGTTTTCAGTCTTAAGTAGTAAACTTAGTTCTATTTGTAGAAGTGACTGTTGGTGACTTGAATATTTTCAGTGGAAGAGGTGGCACAATTGGCAAAATTTGGATTCAAATCTGAAAGTTAGGAGGATTCGGTGATTCTTGTTTTCAGGTATTCAATTGTATCTGCCTTTAAGCTTTTTAGAAGGAAACAATGCATGGGTGCTTATTTGAGTAGATTGATATTTATGCCTAGGGTTTTTTCTTCTCTTTTTAGATGCCTGTGGAAAGACGTTCAAAGAAGAAGTGAAAGGAGCATAAGGAGACTTGCTAATATTGTTTTAACTCGCCATAATCTCAAAGCAGCCTTTAAAGGCTTTTTTTACGCACTTTCTGAAATAAATGCTTAAAGTTAGACATGTCCTGTTCCAAGAAAAAGCAAATCTCAGCAGATTAGCATTGTTAAATATGCACTGTGTTAAACATACACTGCTTCAAATTTTATAGCTCATACACTATTGGTCTATCGGGCCCTTCCAGGAAAGCACTTACGAGCATGCCTAATGTTAAGCACATGAGCAGTGATCTTAAAGTCAGCAGTGTTGTTCATGTGGGTAAGTGCTTTGCTGGATCAGCGCCTAAAGTCCTGTTAGGTGCTGAGCATCCTGATCTATATCCAGCAAAGCACTTACGTCCATGCTTATCTTGAAGTGGAAGAGCCGGTCTAACTAATATTTGTGCATTAGTGTTCTCCATAAAATCTCTCTTGGCACAATGACTCACATGCTTAAAGTTAAGCACCTGCCTAAATATTTTGCAAGGTCAGACTAACAGCATCTTCAAGTCTTAAATAATTACTTGATTTTGTATTATTTTTATTTGTTGTATTTTAGGAGGGTATATGATTTTGGTGACCATAATTTCAAGTTTTGGAAGCTACATAATAAAATACGTTTTATGCAATTTTCCAAATTTTTTTTCAAAATTAGCCAAATTCAGCAAAATGCCCTTTTAGACTAAAAAGTCCAAATATTCAGTCTTAGAATAATCAAAAAAAATATTTCTAAGATATTTCAATTTTTCTGACCGCTATTTCACTGAATTTTACCTGAATAGTTTTGGCCAACCCTGACTTGCTATCCAGAAAATGTCACCTAGCTCTGACTCTGTGAGCTGTCTGATTCTTGAAGTGCTAAGTCTTGAGCTAGGATATGTGTTGAGAAAGGAAACTGTATAAAAATAACAAAAAGGATGGAGAAGTTGTGTTTTTATTTTACTTTATTTTTAAGAGATTGGTACCTAAACATGCATAGAATATTTGTACATTTTGTGCTGAGAATCAGAAGGTTTCATTTTTATTTTTGAGAACAACTAATAGTGTGTTTCTTTCAGTTCTTGTTGTCCTATGAATCTTGCAAGTAAAAAAAAAGAGACTTAATTTTACTATTTTATTTTTTTCTCATAAATGAGACACTTTCAAAGGAGTGTACTTCAACCAAAATGTCAGTGTGAAACTACAGAAAGCTAACAGGAAATAATAATGCTTATGAGATGCTTAACTGCTCTGTCAGATGCATAATCTTGATATTTTTAACTTAAATACCTGGTTACCATTAATATCTAAATCTTTGTTAAATGACTATTTTTTTAAAGTAATATTAGATAGGATTTTAGGTGTGTATTTCTGTAAACTTTAACTGTGACCCTACATTCACAGACGTGTACAGCAGATGGCCAAAATGTTAATGTAAAACTTAATTATATTTGAAGCATTCCAGATAAAATGTATTTTGCTTCCACTCTAGCAAATCCTGCCTAACTTCATTAAAGTCACGTGAGAGTTCAGAATATAATTTATTAGGATATTTCTGAAAACTAAATTCCAAGAGGTAGGGGCAGTAGCTTATTCAGATTTCTTTTCAGTTTCTGATCAACTTCAGTTTGGAATATGAAAGAACTGAGCTGTTGACCATATAGAAATCATGTATGAAAATAAGTGTAATCTGAATGCTTACTTAAAAAATCTACCCTGAATTTTCTCTGTTACCTTTACACTTGTCCGGTTAAGCGATGTGCACTATCCCTTTTCAATGAAAAAAATACTTATTTTTATATAGGTTTCTAAGCACTACTACAGGAATATTAAATAGATGCAAGTTGAAATTTCTCTTTTTCTAGCCTATATTCAAAAAATATTTGAAGTCTAAAAAAGATTATATATTTCAATAAAGAATGTGGTTAAATTTTTATTTCAGAGTTTCTTTTTTAATTCATGTGAAACAAATACCTTTGGAATAATTTTATTGATTATTATTTCATTAATTTCGCAGAGAAGTACAGTGCAATCAAACTACTAGTGCTGCTAGTCTCCACAAGTTAATGGGTAAATAATTCTTTCAGTTGAGGGGGAAAAATTAGTTCTGAGATAAGTAGATCTAAATCTAAAAGTTCATTAAGGCAGATTCAGTGCAGCCGTTAGGCTAATCCTTGAGGACCTTATTGTACAGATGTTCTGGTGAAAATTTGTATGTACGTATATTACAGTTGTTGGCCTGTGTACATTGGCCATTTTGTTTCTTATGAACATGGCAGTAAATCTCAGGGGTAAGAGGGTGAGAAGAGTGGACACGGAGAGAATTAAGCAGTATTTGGTCATTTTTTTACATACTTCACCATCATATACGTAGTACATGGGTGTTCAGCCACAGGACTGTGCAGAACTGATAGCCAGTTCTCTCCCCTGGTTTTCGTAACCAGACAGTTAATCAGACACAGGGGACAAGTTGTTCTTTTGCCAAAACACTTTGGTGTTTACATGATGCTGTGTGAAGCGCTGACATGAGGTACCAAGGCACTTAGGAGATTTAATTTATTGCCATCTTATTTGAAAAAGCCAGAGAACAAGGGGCAAAGCAAAGGTGGCAGTGGTGTTTATTTGGTGGTCGAGTGTGTTTATTGGTTTTACTGAGAACCAAGCAGGAAACACAGTAAGTTTTGTACCTTTTCATAAACCCATCACCCACCTGCACTTACCTGTAGAAACAGAATTACCAGTGCTACGGACAAAGCACTAAGGCAGCTTCTATTTTAACAGGAAATAGCATTTACACTGCTGAGCTCAATAAAGTCAATTCTCTAAGTAATGCAAAGACTAAAGAAAATAGCACGTTGCTTTTACATCTTCAAAGAATTGCCACAGCTCGAGTGTCTAAGCTTAGCTCTCCAGTATCCTCTTCGTGCACAGCAGTTAAGTCTCTTAGGGTCAGTTATACTGCAAATTGCCTTAATTTTTCCAAAAATCTCTTTTAAAGTATGTTTGGTACCTTGAGCAAAGGTACCAAATGGTTGCAAAGCAAAGCAAGCAGTGTMGTCCCAGCTAAAACAATGCCCCAGTGAGGCTCAGCAGTCTCAAAGGGGGAAGCTAATAGAAGAGTGAAAAGGGTTTTTTCTCAGAAGATGCTAAATTGGTGCAGCCCCAGCTCCCCCATCTTCAGGCAGGCTGAGCAGACTTACTTAAAACAGGCAACCACATTTATCAAAATAACCAAAATTGAAGCTTGCCTCAAGCCTGCAAATGAGCAGAACTGGTCCTGGCTGTGAGTGGAGCCACCAGCCACTTCATTTAGCCTCACTCTTGGAAGTCCCTGTTCGCAATCAGCATCACGGTAGGTTCTTCACAAGCTGTTCAAGCTTGATACAATAGCAGTTGAACCAGCCCAAAGTGGTTGGTGTACTGTCTGATCTCGTAGGCCTACATCTGGGAAGCTGAGCAGAATGCTTACAGAGATTGGTAGCTAATGAGGATTGAAGATTCATCCTTGGGAGGTTTTGGTGTTGACAAACACAACATAAGCAGCACACACGCATCTCCATGACTTAGGAACAGAAAGACAAACACTGAAAAGATACTGGCAATGAATCAGATGGTGCCTTGGTTCCTTATTTGTTACAAAACAGGAAGCATCACTACATACTGGTAGGTTTGCCTTTCTCAAATGTAGCATATAGGTTAAAAAAAGTAGCTCATTTGACAAAGACAGGAAGGCTGGCTCTTTGGTAAAGGGATGCATTGGGGTGTGAGAGATTCCAGGTCTTAATCTTCCAAAGATTACATACCTGGCATTGTAGTAAGTCATTAAGGAGTCATTCCACCTCATTTTAACCCTCTGAAAGTTAGGTATCTACTCACAACATCGTTTCTCTGTTATTAATAGAGAGCATCCTGAAAAGGTGACTTTTGTTATTCCAGAAAGAATCATCCACTGGAGCTATGGCTTTTTCTCATTTACTGTAAGATGAGCCTAGACAACTTTGTGTGCCTGCACACAAAATTTGTAGATGGCTGTCTGCAGTATCGCTGTACTTGTCTTCAAGAGTTGGAGACAGTCCTGTATTTGAGGTATTGAATTTACCTCCAGGCTGGACAGACTGAACAATATAGGAAAGTCTCTCAAGATCTCGTTAGCTTGCCAGTAAGTATTCTCTCTCTCTCCCTCTCTCTCCCCCTCTGTGTGTGTGTGTGTGTGTGTGTGTGTGTGTCTCTTTTTATAAATGCATAATCAACTTAATTTTTAACCTGTTCCATTGGGAGGGGAAACCTTCACCCTCTACCCACCAGATCTTGTGCGGTGTTGCCATGTGATTTCCCTTTACAGCACAATAAAAACGATCATTCAGACTTTGCCCTATTACTTTTGTTCCCCCATGTTACACTTCTGTGTGTCAGAGGGAAAAAAATTGTAATAATTTTGCAGTCCACTTTCAAATGCCTAAAATGCTTCCATTCGCCCACAAGCGCTAAGAAACCAGACTAAACTATTTGCTTAATTTGCAGGTGGTGAGGTTAGGCAAGTTGGTCTGGACCCCGCTTTCCAGATGTACTCTTGCGACTGATTTTAAGGAGTTTTAGCTCCCTAATTTCCAGTTACTGTTTCTCAGCTGTTAACTGTCCCCCACCCCTTTGGCTGCGATGCTGTGACTTACTGTGTGAGGTACAGTCAGCCCTTCAGTGTGAACTGAAATAGCAACCAACAGCCAAAGGATTGTAACTGTTTAAGCTGTTAATGCCTAACTGAAAGAGTATATCCAAGTGTACCTTTAAACTCTGTCCCTCAGCCTTCCATCTATAAACTGTGAATTATGTCTCCCTGCCTCATCACGGTAAGTTGTGACAGTTACTAGCTCACAGGATTACAGCTTAAATGAAAATATATTTAAAATTGAATCCAGTGAACTCAACCTGAACTTTTCTGAATTCCCATATGCCTACCAAAAGGAAAAATATCTCTTTGGAGAACAGAGCTGCGCAGACACATTGATTTGCTCTAATTTTGGACAAAGCAAGATTACCTCTTCGTTCATAGCACTCTGAGGGAGACAACCTGTTACAGAGTAACTGAGTCCTGACCCAGGCCCCCAAAATCTTGGTGAAGTTTTTTTCTAGATCCAGGCTCTGAGTTACTGGCATAGGCTGGACTCTATAAGATTTGCAGAGGAGGATTTAATGCTACAATTTGTTCCCACAAACAAAGGCTCCTATAGTTCTTGTGCTGCCTTGGTATGGTTGTGGCTTTAGTAAGCACAGATTTTAGCTTTTTGCCTGCCTTCTCAAAGTATGTTCCTCCTCCAAAGTACACAGTGGTTGTTGTGATCCCATGGCATGGGATCATGCCATGAACCCAGCAAAGATCACGTTCACAAGGCTGTAGCAGAGTGGTTGTTCCCAAGATACCATATTGACTGACACATTAACTGGGCAACTTGCAAGATCTCTGAAGTCAGGGAGAGATTTCCTCTGCAACCCCTCCCAGGCAGGACAGGATTTTAACCTTTGCAATCAATCCACACCCAGCACAGGCATAGCCATCAGGTGGAGAATTGAAGTTAAATTAAAATAGAGAAGTAGGAATTGAATAAGGTGGGGAAATCTGTGATGGAGGTATTGCAACAGTGATGTGCTGAGTTTGCCGCCCTTTTTCTCCAACAATTTGGTTGCAAAGTGCAGCTTTGGCAGAGAAATGCCCTCAGAGAGGGTTGTCTGTTGAGTTCTTATTTCCAAGCTAAGTTGTCACTGCTTATGGGGAGGTTGAAAAGATTGAAATTTCCCTTTCAGTGCTACTGCTTAGTGGCCTGTAGCATGGGACAAATACTCTCCTACAGAGTTCAGAGTATGCTTTATAGGCTGTTAAGGGGGGTAAAAGGCTCAAGATACAAAATGAAGGAGCAGAGGCAGGAAGGGCAGATGGCAGAGAGAGAGCTTGAACAGCACAAGGGAGAGAAGAACTCATTTTAGCTCCTTTCCATCATCTGATTCTGTGTAGGAGTTGTGCAGTAAATGTTCTCTACCAATGCCAAGGGTATATGAAAACCACTAGTTATCAGAAAAATACTGAAAAACAGTAACTTACTAGAATGGACATGCTTCCATGGCAGGAAGAAAATGTTAGTGGACTTTTTAAAGTTAAAACGACTACAGGAATGAGTTTGCCAGTAGCACTTACACATATCAGAGAGATTCTGGGTCCAGAGTTTTCCTGAGCTCTTTTCAGCAGTTATTCGTACAGGACAGTTTATCTTCACAGTGTAGAAAAACATCCTGCTTGGCTTTGAAGACAACTGAGAAGATTCCTTTGGAACTGAGCTATCTGTTCCAAAGGAATTGCAGAATAATTCCAGACAGTGACATTTTCAGCGTCCCCATAGTTGTCTCCATGTGTTCTGCTGTACATGTGTGTTACAGTGTTTTCAACTTTGGCAAAATTTATCCACACAAATCTTACTGAATGGAACAGGAGTTGTGTGGCTAAATTCTGTCATGGGGTTTGGAAGTATTGACTTTAAAGGAATACTTGGTATTAACATACTGCTAGTATGTTTATAGATTGGCAGAGCCTAAGCCATTATACTCAAGATGGTCTCTGTCAGTGGAGGGGAAAGGCTTAGGGAGGAGTAGAGGGATCCTGTAGGTCAACACCCATTTGCACACATGGTGTTATCAACAGGGATTTGGCATTTACAACCATGGACTGACTCTGAGGACTGAGGACTGCTTGGGAGAGGTGGAATCCACCTGACAAAGGGATGCAAAAGCATCTTTGCCAACAGCCTGTCCAACCTGGTGAGGAGAACTTTGAACCAGGAAGGATGGGGGAGGGAGATGATGACCCACAGGCGAGTGAAGTAGCAGTGTACAGGGCTCAAAAGCAAAATGTCCAGGGTCTTGGGTACAAGAAAGACTTCAGGAAATGAGAAAGCAGGACAAAGAGATATCCATCTCAATGATGTGTATAAGCAGGAGGAACTAGAGTTCTGGAGTCATGTGATGGACTGATAAAAGCTCTTCAGGAAAGACAAGCAGGAAAGATGAGAAGGGGGACTATCCTCTCTATGTGAGGGAGCAGCTCAGATGTATGGAGCTCCTTTGTGGGACTGATGACAGGCCAGTGGAGAGCTTGTGTGTTAGGACCAGAAGAAAGATCAGTAAGTGTGACATCGTGGTGGGAATGTGTACAGCACACCTGATAAGGGAAAGGAAACCTATGAAGGCTTCCTTGTCTAAACAATTTGAGGAAACCGATGAGTTCTCATGGGGGACTTTAACCTTCCTGACATCTACTAGAAGGGCAGCTCAGATGGATGCAAGCAGTTAAGAGGATTTCGGGATGGTGTCCAGGAGAACTCTTTGTTACAGGAATTGGATGGGCCAAGCAGTGATGATGCACAGCTGGATCTGCTGATCTCTAACAAAGAAGATCTGGCTGTGGATGTGGTAATCAATGGCAGCTTTGAGTGTAATGATTGTGAAACAGTGGAGTTCAAGATCCTGTTGGAAGTGAAGAGAGAGAGTTGCAGAGTACAGGCCCTGGACTTCAGGCAAGCAGAATTCAGTTTATTCTGGGAACTGGTAAGTGAGATCCCATGGGGGCTGCTCTGCAGGGCAATGGAGTTCAGGAAAGCTGGCAGGTCTTTAAGGACAACATCCTCCAAGCACAGAAACAGGTCATCGCAAAGCTCTCGAAACCAGGCAGACATGTCAGGAGACTGGCCTGGCTAATTGGGGAACTCCTGGCACAGCTCCCAATGCAAAAGACAGCATACAGGAAATAGAAGCAGGGCAGACGACCAGGGAGGAATTCAGAAACGTTGCCAAGGCATGTAGGGATGGTGTCAGAAAAAACAAAGCATAACTGGAATTGACACTTGCAAGAGACATGACAGACAAGAGCTTCTACCGTGACATTGGTAGTAAAAGGCTGAACAAAGAAAATGTTGGCTCATTGCTGAATGGGGCAGATGATTTAGTGACAGCAGATACCAACAGGGCTGAGGTGCTCTATGGCTTCTTTGCATTAGTCTTCACCGAAAAAAGGTCTCCCAGACCTCAGCACTTAGTGAAAGGGCTCAAAAAGGAGAAAAACAACCACCAGTACATGACTGAGTCAGGGATTACTTGAGTGAACCCAACCCATACAAGTCCATGGGACCAACAGGCTGCATTCAAGGAGACTGAGAGATTTGGCTGATGTCCTTGCAAGGCCTCTCTCTGTCAATTTGGAAAGGCAGTTGGGACTGAAGGAGGTCTCCCAGATGAAGGCAAATGTCACACCAATCTTCAAAAATAGCTGAAACAGCAATCTGGGAAACTACAAGCAGGTTGGGCTCACTGCAATTCCAGGAAAAATTAGGGAGCAAGTCCTTCTGGAGCACATTTCTCATCACATGAAGGAGAAGATGATGGGGAACAATCAGCATGGATTTACCAATAGTAAATCTTGCCTGACAATGATCAGATTTGTGGTTGAGGGAAGAGCAGTGATGTCATTTATCTTGACTTTAGCAAGGCTTTTGACACCATCTTCTATAGTATTACTGTATCCAGTCGGGACACTATGGTCTGGATGGGTGAACAACCAGCTAGTTAAAAACGCGGTTGGACAGCCAGGCTCAGAGGGTCATGCTTAATGGGTTGTATCCTACCTAGATGTTTGTGAAAGTGGGGTACTGCTGGGGTCTATTCTGAGATCTGCCATGTTTAACAGTTTCTTCAGTGACTGGGAGGAGGTGAAGGAGTATGTTCTCATGAAGTTTGCAGCTGACACCAGACTGGGAGGATGAGTTGATACGCTTCAGGGAGGCTGCCATTCAGAGGCACCGGTACATCCCAGAGGAATGGGCTGACAGGAACCTTTTGAAATTCAATAAGGACAAATGCAAAGTCCTGCCCCCTGAAGGAAGAGTCCCCTGCAGTGACACAGGGAGGGATGGCCTGGCTGGGGACCAGCTTTACGGAAAGTACCTGGGGGCCAGGGAACAGCGAGCTGCATGGGAGCCGGCAGCTTGGCACCACAGAAGGGCAACAGCATCCTGGGCTGCATTGACAGGAGCAGAGCAGCTACAGCGAGGGGGATTATCCCCCTCTAATCATCAGTCGTTAGACTGTGTCTGCATACTGCATCCAGTTTGGTTCCCTCAGGACAAGAAAGATGTCAGCAAACTAGAGTAAGTCCAGCAGAGGCCACCAAGCTGTTTGGGGGCTGGAGCACTTCCCTTTGAGGAAAGAGCAAGAGAGCTGGACTAGTTCAGCCTGGAGAAGAGACAGCTTCAGTGGGACCCAGCAGCAGCCTCATGCATTCAGGGAGTTCATCGAGAGGATGGAGCCAGCCTCTTCACCATGGTAAAAAACAAAAGAAAACAAAAGTCTATGGACACAAGAGTGTTTCTAACTGCATGTAAGGAAAAACTTTTTTCCCCATGAGGACGGTCCTGCACTGGAACAGGAAAGAGGTTGTGAAATCTCCACCCTTGAAAGTTTCAAGACCTGACTGAATAAAACCCTGAGCAACCTGATCTGATCTCACAGCTGGCCCTGTCTGAGCAGGAGATTGGACTAGAAACCTCCTGAGGTCTCTCCCAACCTGAATTTTCCTGTGGTCCTATGATAATATAGGACCTGGATGGACTTCCATGTAAATTAAACTACCATTATTAGGAGAATAAGAAGCATCCAACATTGATTTGCTCATACAGTCCTTGGCGAGGTGTTCTTGTGTTCCCTAACAGTTAGAAGTATGCACTTTATTTTTATCCTAAATATTTTAGGCTTTACCTTCCAGTCACTGGATTTCTTCTTCCTTTGTGGAAAACATATTACTGCTCTTACGTGTTGTCATCTCTCAACTTCCTTCAGGGAAGCTGATAGATTGCAGACTTTCATCATTAAAACCTATTTTCTTGCTCTCTGGGTTCTCGTGGTCTTGGGCCACAATGCTGCATGGGTTACAACAGTATATCAACAGTCCACCCAGCCACACACCGCGCGATTTTTTCTGATTCGCTGCTTCCCAGGATGGCGTGAGCTCTTCGTTCCCTGTTCCGCAGTGGCAGCGCTACCACCCGTAGTGACTGTTTGTGGCCCCTTGTCTTGACAGTCGGTGTCACTGACTTGTTGGTCTTTTTAAGCACTCTATGAGACATTGTATCAGTTGAAAATATTCCTAGGAAGGATTTAGTGCATTTTGCTGACTTGTTGGTAAAATACGTATTTGCAGAGGGCCAAAAAAGTCCTTCTGCCTCCCTCCTACCTCACTAGAAAGAAGCCCAGCTGATGCTGATGGCACTTCTGCACTTGCAGAGAGCTCTGTTGTTTAAAGTTTGTTACTTTATCCACCTACTCTGTGGCGCATCTATTTTCCTTCCTTTTTTATGGAACCCTGTGGTGTTAATCCAGTGGTTTAATTGGATGCTTAGTTTTGTATTTACACTACTATACTGCTTTACTGCCCTTGCTGTATAACACGTGTGTGTACTGGTGAATATTTGATTGAAACATTAAAAAATATTTTATTTTTCAACGTACTCTGTTCCTTGGCCCCCAGGTTCCTGTTGATTTCAGCTGGATGGGAGCACAGCCCCTCGTCTGCACTCGCTGGCTGCCGGCTTCCTACTGCTGTTGGTCTATTACGCCCTGGGGAGTAGTAGGAAGCTAATGACCAAGGGCAGAGGAGAGTTACACAAAAGACTGCTGAATAAAGCCCGTAAAAAAAAAATGACTAGGGGAAGGAGAGGAGGAGGAGGAGGAGGGAGGGTGGGCTGTGCAGCGCGAGGTTCTGGGCCGGCGCTGCGTGCTGCATTGCAACGACGCAAGCCGCAGGGGTAAGCAGAAAGCACCCGCGACCGCGTAGCAGACGGCGCGCGCGGTTCTTGCCGGACGAGTGATCCCGAGTTCCCTGCCCCGAGGAAGCTACGCTGCTAGCAGAGCTGGAGAGCTGATCTGCGACAAACCGGGAGGCAGCGCGGCTCCCAGCTCTTACAGCTACTTAAACCGGTTCCTAGCAAAACGGTGCAAATAGCAAACACACAGTAGGTAGCATCCTGGTTTAACCTGGAGTGGAGGCGAAGATAGAGTTGAAAGCATTTATTGGTGTCTTAAAAGGCTACTCGAAACCGCCTTTTCCAGGATGAGTTAAGCAGTCTCGTTGTCCTGTCATTACTGCATTTTGAAGTTAAACAGCTACGTGATCTATGAACTCAAATCACACAGTTAATTACCCCTGCTTTCCCCCTCCTCGCTCCCTTCCCCTTCCCGCTCCGCTCTTGAAATACATTATATTTCTTTGACAGTCCGCCGAGAACAATGTCTGCTTTTGTGACAGCGACATTGCCAGTGGTGTAAAAATCTATGCGTCTGTCAGGTTTCCCCATGTGAAACATAATTGCTTAATTTCCATTTGAAAGTACATCCCTGACATTAGAACAACGTAGACACACCAAGGATAACAATGATTTCCTGACACCTACAATGGGGCATAATGCGGTAATAAATATGTGTGCAAAATGAATGCTCTGCACACAGAGGGAGCAGGTCTGAATTTACAGCTGCAGATGAAGTGTTCCTCAGGAAAAAAAATAATAAAGAGAAAGAAACCAACAGATTAGCATCAGTGTGAGTCTATGTCAACCAGATGGCTTGCTATGGAAAAAGAGCTTCCCTGCTTTATTCCAGTAACTCTGGCTAGCAGGCTGAATGTCTGAGATGAGAAGAGAAAAATGATCTCATTCAGCTATTTTTTTTTCCTCTTGCATACATACAGCTTGAGCTGGAGCAAAGAAACAGGTCTGAGAAGAACACAGAAGTTGTCCCTTAACAGTGGTGTGTGAGACAAGATGGACCAGGAAAGCCAGCAGCAAGGGTTCAAACATGCAGAAAGCATAGTGTGAAAGCACTGAGATTACGAGGGGAGAGCTGAGAGTGCGGGGAGGAGGGGAGCCCGCGTGTTACTTCCGCTGTGTCTTTAGCACTTCCAGGGACCCCTCTGAGGAGCGGTTCGCCCAAGACGTAACGGGACGCGCGGCACCTTGGGGCAGCCGTACCGCTTGGAGACAAGCTCAGGAGCGCAGCAGTGGCAGTGCGCTGGCTGGGTGCCCATGCTCACAGTTGGAGGAGAAGCCTTGTCGAAGCACAGCCTTACCTGAGCAAGCCTTGGCGCAGCCATCGGGTGCGGATACCAGGACTGCTATCTATGCTTGAAGGGATGATAAGCTTTTCCTCCTACTTCTCTCACATTTGTGTAACCCCTAAACCATTCAGAGGTGAGGCCACCTTCCCTGGCCCTGGTTGCGCTCTTTAGCTGCTAAAGCGATGGCAGAGGCACCTAGACTTTTATAAAGTGGTCCTGATTCACCAAGGTACTTGGTCATGGCAAAGGAGCATATAGGCAGTTCATGTGGAGGCAGTCACATGAGTTTATTGTGTGGTCCAAGGTTATCCCACCTCTTTTTAGGCATTTAACTGGAATGCTCATGTTAGGAGCTCAGTTCCCTCTTTGAGTCACTGGAGACGGAAACATGTCTTCAGCTGAGTGCTGATGGAGGCCTTTTTGTAGTACATCTTTCTATTGATTGTGGGGAAAAAGTCTCAGTGTAATAACACTCTCAGTCTGGTCTGAAGTTAAACAGGATGAATCCAGGCTCAAATGTCAACCTTCAGGGCAGCGATGTCTCCCCTTTGCAGGTCAGGATGCCCTCACAAGCAGGCTATCTGAATTACACAGCACTTCTCATTGAAGACAGCACAGGTTTGACAGCAGTGAGTCAAAGTGAGGGACATGTAATTGGCAGTTTGAAGAAGGCCAACTGTTCTTATCTTTACAGTCTTTTGAGACCTAATACTAGATTTATGGCAATGGCCTGCTGCTAAACTGTGATTTCAAGAAAACTCTGATACAGTGGTTTCTGGGTCAGGCATCTTCTTTGGACGATGTGCTTTGCAGAGTGGGCAATTTGGCTTGGAGTTTATGGATTCCAGTGAGAATGAAATGCATTTTAGGGACAGTGTGATGAGCACTGTTCTACAGGGAGGTTGTAAAAGTAATCAGGGTGGTTTGACCTGTCTTATCTGCAACAAAGGATGAGATATGAGAAGGCAACAAGAAACAGGAGTTGAGTCCTCCTTCTTATTGGAGAAAGTGTAACATCATTTGTCAAATCTGCATCAAGGCTAGAGTATGATTCACAGAGCAAGAGCTGAATAGTTTTTTTTTTCTTTGTTTAAATTCTGTGCCCAGTGGAAACTTCTCACTGTAAGGGAGGATGTTTAACTTCAGTTGGGTCTATGGTAGAATTAATAGGCATGGAATATCCAGGCCTTGATTCTTTGCTTGTCTTTGGCAGTGACTGAATATCTGTCATTGCAAATGTCTACAAAATTACTATTTTAATGACCTGTTTGCTTCAATTAAGGCCTGGCTATTATCTTTCCAAGAGACAGAGGGCTGGGGAGGGGGAGACAGAGTGAGAGAGAAAGAACTGATCACTAGGACGTGTGAGCAGAACATTTAAGAGGCCAGCTGAAACAGAGAGTCGATTTGGAAAGGCTGTGTGATGAATCTGTGACATTGCAATATTTCAATCATCACATTTCAGATTCTGGTTCATGCATCATTTGCTATGAAAGTTTTGAGATTTTAATCAGTGTTTCAAGAGTAAATTGATACAGCCTAATCATTTAGAATCTCTGGCACAAAACCAAAGTGTATTATGTTAAGTGTATGTTATGTATTATAAAAGCTGCTTGCTGAAAACTAATTGAGTATTCCCGTGCTAGATAATGTTTCTCCATTCCCCAGAGCCCATCCCTTTGCGTGCGAGTGTTTTCCCAAGTGCAATGCAGATGCCAGAGAAAAGGTGAATATATAACATATGTAAAAGACTGGCTCAGTTAAACACAGCACAGTATCAAGGCTGCTAACCTCCCTGGCTAGATTATATGGCTGTTTATTTGTCTGCACAATGTGTAGGATGAAAACTGTTGGGTACAAAATAAAATAACAATTATTTTCCATAGAAGCAAAGTGTAAGAGAGCCTATGCTATGACTCTACTTCACATAAAAAATTGGAAATGTGTTTGTATTTCTCCTGATGACTTATGTGAACTTGGCAGAACAAGCAACCGAACTAAACGACACAACCTCCAGTGAGCCTAGGTAATAAATGAACATGCCATCACACTGTGTTTTCAAAGGCTCTGTCACTTCCCATGTTATGCTTGTCCTTTATTTTATATCTGAGACGATGCTGGTAAAAAGAATGTGTAAGGAGTTGGACACACCTTTAATTTGCCAAATGCCCGCAGCGGGTGGCCGCCGACGTTATTTATGCTCAGTGCTGACATTTCCACTATGACCCATTTCCATCTGAAGAGGCAGCTTTCCCAGGAGGACTTGGATCCCCTTTGCAACGGGGGGTTGTTGTTGGAGCTCCCCACGGCCTCCTAGCGCGCAGGCAACAGGTTCAAATGCTTTTGATCTGAGTTAAAATGCCTTTGCTGCCTGATTCAGACCAGGGCTCTGAACAGAGGCTCCCCGACTGAATCCTCTCACCATCAGTATATTCTTCCCGGTGTCCCGGCTGAAGCCAATGGGATTCGATTCTAGTTTTCAATCGTTCTTGGTGGCAGGTGCAAGAACTTCCCTGGAGCTCACGTCCTTCGGCTCCAGCTTCAAGTTATCCTCACACATTTGCTTCCTCCTGCCCTTCAAGTAACTATTTTTAGAAACTGGAAAAACATCAGCACTCAATGGGTGTGTCCATTTTATCACCCTCTCCTGAGATACCAATGCAAATCCTCTAGTCTGAACAGCACAGACCAAAGATTTGAAGCTTATTCATCCATCTCCCAGGCAAGAGCCCCAATCACTACTGTTTAGGACCTTTAGCCACAAACTGGGGAGAAAGCAACATTTCTTTCAATGGCTTTGCCTCTGCACCAAACCATCCCATTTGACTATCTTTTTTTGCCTCATTTTAAACCCCGAACAATGAAAGAAAAACATTTGTTTGGGCTCACTTTAGTCTGTCAGAATTAATTATTTCAATTTGCTAAATATTTGAGAAATTTTTCTTTTTGTTTCAGTTCCATCCACATTCTCCCCTGCCAGTTATTCTCAGTAGTTGTCAACAAAGTACAGTCATTACCAGGCTACCATTTGGTAAAGGTCTGATATGGTCCACAGGATGGAAGGGTAGATGGGTGGGAAGGTGTCTTTCTGCTCTGCTGAGCAGAGAACATCCCAAGGCACTCCAGCAATTCCTTTCTAGTTAGAAGGTATGTAGTCCCTTGGCTCCAAGAGGACTCTAATGGCCCAAGCTCATTGAGGCCACCACAAAAGGGTTGTGAGCAAATATTGTGGGTGTAAACGTACTGTATTTCATTTTCCAAGTAGGCAAATCCCACAGCCAGCTTCCCCTTCAGGACCTAGTCATTTTGCAGCCTCAGCCATAAGTCACACATTTGCAGTGCTGCTCTGTAGTGCTCTCCCACTCTCTGATCTCCCTTTCCAAGGGCAAGCTGTGAGCAGCTTATCTTCATCCTGTGGCCACAAAACAGCTGAGGGTTATCCTGTTAATGAGCTCCTGACTCCCAGAGGAGTCCTCCTGCAAGCTAAGGCTGCAGCCTTTGCTCTATCACCTGACTAGTCAATGATGTGCCATGTTTTGTTAGTACAGAAGGTATTTTTAAGTCCAGTGAGAGAGGTTTCATGCTCATGGTAACACATGATTTAATATTGCAATTTAATAGTGCAGCTTAACTATCAGCTGTGTTAAAAATAGCAGAAATAATTCAAATATTTAATCATCATTTCTCTTGTAGGACATCAAGGAGAAAATAGAAATGGGGCATCCTAGAAGGTAAAATACCCTTAAGGTTATTATATACCCTTAAGGGCTAATATCCCTCTTCAACACTGAGGTGGAGATGGGCTCTTTAGGAATAAGTGCTTGCTTTAGTGATGGTGAAGTCCTCATCTTCTTTCCTTGTGTCATTTGGATGTAGATAACATTCCTCCAAGGATGGGAGGACAGGTTATCTTCACATAGGTTATGGAACAGCCTGAGGAACTTCCTTGGAATAGCCTTCAAAATGGTCTTTACACTGGGTGGTAGAAGATACAGATGATCATTTAACACATATGTAAAATGACTCAAGCAGGCTTAAAGCCTAACAAAGAGGCAGAAGTTCTGGGCTGCAGGAGGTGAATGTCTCAATCTCCTACCTAAAGTTCAGGGTCCATCACTTACTTCCTGCTGCTGGCTGCTTATTCACCAAAGTGCAATGGCCATCCAAGCACACTTGGTCCTATTTACTGTGACTCTCCACAGTTAGCCTGTGACTTGTGATCTCACTGAATAGCCACGAAGAATTCAAACGAACTAGCAAACTGGCAGCCTTGAGCCAGGTGTGGTCTTGCAGGGAGCCTCCTTCCAAACTCCTTCCTCCTCCCTCCCCTGTCCTCTTGCATAGTCTCTAGCATGGGAATTGCTATGATCCACACTAATGCTACTGATAGGTCTCCTGCTGCTCTAGCCCCGTTAGAGCCCATAAACCCTCCCAAGGCAAGGCCCTATTCACTTCTCAGCTCACACCTGCATTATTCAGAAGTACAAAGGGATGAGGTGAGATGGCAACTTTCCCTCTCTCCCCTCTTCCCTGCGTCCTTTATCTGGGTCAGATAAATATTCTGCTGCTAAATGCCCAACCTACTGCATGCAGTGATATCAGTGAGGGTATGGCTATACGATCTGTTGTGGGCTGGGGCACGTGGCTCTGCCGGCCTCCAAACTGGTTGGAAGTTGTATGGATGCTGTTAACGCAGTGAGCTAAAACAGCCCATAATAATAATCCCCGCTCAGCGCTAAATTCACATGATTTCAAGCCAGGAAGGGTGTAATGAACTCATGGCCAAATGGAGATAGGATGGAGTGAGTTAATGTTTCCCTGTTCCAGAGGATATGAACACTTTTGTCTTCTAATATCTTCCAGGGCCAGGCCTACATGTGCTTGTGGGGCCTTTTTTCCAGATTACCACACAAAATGGAAGGGATTGTGGATGTTGAGAGCCCCAGCTCTTTCCCTTGTTCAGATCCTGACCTTTGCCAAGTCATTTGTGGAGGTCCAAGAGAGCTGGTTAATATTCAAGCATCACTTCCTCCAAGCTCAAGAGCGGTGCATCCCTATGAGTAAGAAGTCAAGCAAAGGGGGCAGGAGACCTGCATGGATGAGCAAGGAGCTCTTGGCAAAATTCAGACAGAAGAAGAAAATACACAGAATGTGGAAAAAGGGACAGGCCACTTGGAGGATTATAAGAATGTTGTCAGAGTATGCAGGGACGCAATGAGAAAGACTAAGGCCCGTTTGTAATTAAATCCAGCAAGGACAACAAGAAGAGCTTCTTCAAATACATCAGCAGCAAGAGGAGGACTAGGGAAAATGTGGGCCTGCTACTGAATGGGGCGGGAGCCCTCAGGAATCTCAGAGCCTGGAGATGAGAGAGAAAGTCTGGAGAAAGGAAGACTTTCCTTTGGTTGAGGAGGATAGAGTTAGAGATCATTTAGGCAAACCTGACACCCACAAATCTATGGGCCCGGATGGGAAGCACCCACCAGTGTTGAGGTAGCTGGTGGATGTTGTTGCCAGGCCGCTCTCCATCATCTTTGAAAGGTCCTGGAGAAATGAAGAGGTGCCTGAGGACTGGAAGAAAGCCAGTGTCACTCCAGTCTTCAAAAAGGGCAAGAAGGAGGCAACTATACAGGCAGCTATAGGAAACTATAGGCCAGTCAGCCTCACCTCCATCCTTGGAAAGGTGATGGAACAGCTAATTCTGGATGTCATCTCCAGGCATATAAAGGAAAAGAAGGTGATCAGGAGTAGCCAGCATGGATTCACGAAGGGGAAATCCTGCTTAACCAATCTGATAGCCTTCTAGGATGGAATGACTGGCTGGGTAGGTGAGGACAGAGCAGTGGACGTTGTGTACCTTGACTTCAGCAAGGCTTTTGACACTGTCTCCCATAACATCCTCCTAGACAAGCTCAGGAAGTGTGGGTTAGATGAGTGGACAGTGAGGTGGATTGAGAACTGTCTGAAAGACAGAGCTCAGAGAGTTGTCATCAGTGGCGTGGAGTCTAGTTGGAGGCCTGTGGCTAGTGGCATCCCCCAGGGCTCAGTACTGGGTCCCATCCCGTTCAACTTCTTCATCAATGACCTGGGTGAGGGGACAGAGTGCCTCCTCAGCAAGTTTGCTGATGATCCCAAGCTGGGAGGAGCGGCTGATACACCAGAGGGCTGTGCTGCCATTCAGAGAGACCTGGACAGGCTGGAGAGCTGGGCAGAGAGGAACCTCCTGAGGTTCAACAAGGGCAAGTGCAGAGTCCTGCACCTAGGGAGAAATAACGCTAGGCACCAGTACAAGCTGGGGGCTGACTTTGTGGAGAGCAGCTCTGCAGAGAAGGACCTGGGAGTGCTGGTGGATGACAAATTGACCATGAGCCAAGAATGTGTCCTTGTGGCCAAGAAGGCCAATTGGTCTCCTGGGGTGCATTGGGAAGAGTGTTGCCAGCAGGTCAGGGGAGGTGATCCTGCCGCTCTACTCAGCCCTGGTGAGGCCTCATCTCGAGTACTGTGTCCAGTTCTGGGCTCCCCGGGACAAGAGAGACATGGAGCTGCTGGAGAGAGTCCAGCTTAGGGCTACAAAGATGCTCAGAGGGCTGGAGCACCTGCCCTATGAGGAACGGCTGTGAGAGCTGGGCCTCTTCAGCCTGGGGAAGAGAAGACTGAGGGGGGAATCTTGTCAGTGTATACAAATACCTTAAGGCAGGGTAGCAAGAGAATGGGGCCAGACTCTTTTCAGTAGTGCCATGCGACAGGACAAGAGGCAATGGGCACAAATTGAAACACAAACTCAAGTTCCATCAGAACATGAGGAAAATCTTCTCTACTGTGAGTGACAGAGCACTGGCACAGGTTGCCCAGAGAGGTTGTGGAGTCTCATTCTCTGATGATATTTGAAACCCACCTGGTTGTGATCCTGTGCAACGTGCTCTGTGCAAGGTGACCCTGCTTGAGCAGGGGGGGTAGACTAGGTAATCTCCAGAGACCCCTCCCAACCACAACCATTCTGTGATTGTGTGATTTTGTCTTTGTCTGCTTCCTCTTGCACTAAAACAAACAGTGCTTATGCAGTTTAATGAGGCATCTGGTGCTCTTACAATGAAAGGGACTAAATTGTGTCAAGGAGTAACCAAGGTACTGAGAGCTGTTTATTAGAACTGACCTTAGGAACATGTGCAGAAGGAAAAAAAAATAAAAAAATCACAGGCAAAATACTCAGATGGGTTGTCCAGACATAAGGTGGGGACAGACACCATCGTCATGGAATTGAAGAAAATCTTAGGGCCAGAAATCACAGCTTTACTTAATTCTGTAAATTTGTGGTTTCCAGTCTTTTGCTTCCCTGTTTGCAGACCCCTAGAAGTTTTTCTATAGGAAGGACATATTGCTGTTTAGGGAATTTAAGTCCATGCACAAAAGGCATTCCTCATTTCCATAGGTCACAGAGAACCCAGGCTGAAAATATCTGCAATAGCTGTAAGTAATAAGTCTTGGGTACTCGCTGTTCCAGACCTCAGAGGAGGACACAATCATGGATTCTTAGCCAAAGTATTACATGGGCCGTCTACTGCCGGATCTCTGGCTCCCCATGCTCAACTTCATGCTGTGCTTCACTTGTGAATGAAATCAAGCATAAGGCGCCAAAGTCCTTGGTCAATGTTACCTCTGAATCTTCTGTATAAAGCAGAGGACTTGAATTATGAATCCAGATCCAGCTTACAGATACCTGCCCTTATTCTCTATGTTTTATATTAAAATAGTCTCTCAGTGAATGTCATACTGGTAAACCAAGATTCAAGGGCTCTTTCCTCATTTAAAAGGCAATTGCTGTGTCATAGCATCATATCTCATCATCTTTATATTAACAGCCAAAAAGAAAGGCCCTAGACTGTATTCACTTTTTTAAAAATAAATAATAAAACATCATCTTTTTTCATTCTGGGGTTCTATAGCAAAAGCACTGAACATTGCTGTTTACCTTTTCTTATTACATAATACTGGCATTCTTAAAGCCTGGACTGAAAACTCACTATCTTTTTTCATTAAAATTCTCAATATCGGGTTTTCTGCATTTTATTGTTCCTTATTTGCCGTGTGTTACAACAAAACACAAAAGCTAGGATATCTGTTGCCATCGCAAAAATGCTGTGTTCTTGTCTGATTGGAAAGCCACTCTTCATTGTTCCCTTTCGTACACTCTCCATTAAGCCAACTGGCTTCAGCTTCTGACAGATAACAAGTGAGAACTAAAAGAGGTGTAAAAAAAAAAAGAGCCAGGAAAATCTCCAAGCAGTTCTCAGTGTGAACAGATCCAGCTTGTTAGTCGTCCCAGCAGAAAACCCAGCGAAGTTGACAATCCCCTGCCTGTGCTGTCCCGGGAGAATTGTTTATTCTCCTGGTCATGGCTGGTGCTTTGAGTACAGCTTTATCTGACAGAGCTGTTACTTCACTTCTGATTTCTACTGTCATCTACCACATTGCACATTCTGCAGACCATGTAGCAAAAAAAGCAATGACAAAACCAGAAGCCTCAGAGCAAAAGTGTGTTAGAAACTCGTTTATGGGAGAAGGAAGAAGACAAGAAGGCTGGAACAAAACAACGGACAGAAAGTGAGTGTGAAGGGAACTGAAGAAAGGCACCAGAATATAAAAGCAGAGGGCAAAATCCTGAGGATAATTCCCCTCCTGCTTAGCAATGTTTCCCTAGCAGAGCAGAGGTGAGGATGATGGGCTGAGGAATAATATTACAAAAACATAGGACATCTGCATTCTTACATCCCATTTTCTTTTTTGAATTTGTACTGACTCATCTGTCTCCATTTCACCATGAAGCCAATAGTGATTGTATGATGTTCCTAGCAGATTTGTTCCACGTGTCAGGAAGAGACATGTGGAATAAACAAAAAAACTCTTTAAAACTCAGTGATAAAGATGACTCATGATTTTGAAGGGAGGTTGCTGCAGGGCAAATGACTGTTTGGGAGGCAGGTGATTTGACATTTGCGTGACCGGCTGCTGCTGCAGCCTGGCAGGTGACGGTTTGTTCTACACGAAAGTAAATGACCCTCATAGTAACTCATCATCAACCCATAAAAGTCTGAGCTCTGCTGTGACCAGACCAGATTACTGCTGCATTTGATGATAGCAGCATTCAGAGTGAATAAGGCCAAATCAGCTTATAAAACTGCTTTAACTTGTGTTAGAGGTCCCATTCAGGGCAATCTGGCTTTTAGCACAGGTTGCTATGGTGGGAACATAGTAGTGATACCCCTTAGCTACAGTTGGGTTTGACAAAACCCCCTGCTGTCAAACTCCATTGCTGCTGTGCCAGCCCATCAGGCTGAAGCACCACTTTTACTGGCATCAAAGTCATGAATATTTGCCCTGGGAACAGCCAGGGACCAGGTGCAAATTCAAGTCAGAAAACAAAGCTACAGCTTCTGCCAGCAACACGCAGAGGTAAATCGGCAGGGATGTGGGTGCTCCAGTCGCAAAGCCTAAAGGCCAGATTTTTAAAGGGACTTAGCTGCCTCTCTCCCAGGGCAATCAGGTAGACTGCAGCACATAAATGCTTTGGAAAAAATCTGGCCACCGGGGTACTATTTGCCATGGTAACCAGATGAGGTATGACCTGGCTTTTACTAGGCTCATCTGGATCATCTTCAGCCCACCTCCCCTTGTGTGAAATAGAGTGTCAGGACCATTTAAAAATGAGCCTTTGACATACTGACTGCCGGCAGTGCCACTTGTGGTGAGCAGCTGGTCATCATCAGTGTGCTTCATAACAGTGACCATCTTGCTGCTGCAGATTCCCACAGCATCTGCCTCTACGAGCGAGAGGAGGAAGAAAGCAGAGGTGACAACAAGCGCACTCCATAGTAGGCTGAGGAGCTTAGAAACCAAGGCCTGAAAGCCTGAAAAGAGGAGTGAGAGGAAAGGAAGGCTCTTAAGGGCCAGACTTTTTTCTGTTTTTGTTTTATTTTAACAAGCACAGACTTGCTTGGATTCTCACATACACACAAGGGCGTGTGTGTAGTTGCCAAGTTGCGTTTGTGTGTTCAGCTATCACAGAGTTATGAAGTAATGGGTCCAAGAAGGGATTAGACAAATTCAGAGAGGGTAAGTCCATGGTGGCTCTTAAACTTGGTGGTCTGGACACAACCCCAGGCCTAGAGAGTCTTTAAGTTGATGGCTGCTGAAAGCCAGGAGAGTATGCCAAGTAGAGCCTCAGTCTCTGCATTTCCCATTCTTAAGGGTCTTCCCTAAGGATTTTCCGCTGGCCCCTATTAGGATACTCATTTAGATGGACCTTCGATCTGACCATGTTCCTCTGCCTTCATGTTGTTATTTTCTTATGTAACTTGGGCACGAAAGCGGGAAATGAGCTTAGCTGTCCTCTGTTTTCTGAGCATCAATCCCAGCTCTACTGCCGGCATGCCCAGGCACCACAGGCTTAGCATTGGCTGGCTAAAGGTTAACAGCTACATGCATCAAGGAGGAATTCATAAATCTGTTACTGTTTTCACACTCCTGGGGTTTAAAATGTAGTTTTTGCCAGAAACAATAGTCTTTTCGTTTCTCTGGATGGGAAGTGGGATCCTACTGACTTGCTTTCTGCCATGGATGTTCCCACTCTGTCAGTAGTTCACTCTTTCAGTGTGGCGAAGTCCCATCTTTGCATGGAGTGAAGTATGAGCCAATGAACAGGCAAAGCGATTGCATCTGGACTAAGGTTCACAGGCTACTTCATGGCATGTTGCTGACATTTTGTTTTCTCCTTGTTTACCGCAGAGTAGGAACAAATATCCCGTTGATAGACATTTCGAAGACAAGCAGCTGAGCTCATTCTGAAGTGAAATCCCCTCCTCTCCATGGCAGAGGTGTGCTAGCCATGGATTTTGCCTGGCTCCTGCTGGCAGAGGCAGACTGATGATGTACGGAGTGCAAACAATGTGCAGCCCAGGGAGACGTGCCTTTCTGGGCAAACACACATGTTGATTTTGTATTGTGTCCTCCAGTTCCAAGTCCTCTCTTTGGCTCTATCTGTTTTAGGCCAGGAGAGCATTTCCTTTTTTATGTAAATGGTTTCTCAAACATGGGGAGGTATAGATCTAATTCCACGTCTACTGCTTACATTTACCTCTCCATCTACTTTAAAAACATACCCTGCTACCTCCATCCGAAGTGCTTACTGACAGCCAAAGGGGAAGGGAAAAGCAAGGTCTATCTGGCTGCTGTGATGTAAATTGAATTCCTTGAAGGATTTTCTTTGAACCTTAAATGAAGAATGACTGAATTACCTGAGACTTAAAAAAAAATGAGCTTGCTACTGTTTCCTGGAATTCAGAGCAATATTGTTTTATCTGTGGCATACTGGGCTGGCAGGCTCCCTCTGCATCCTATTCTGGTCAGCCTGTCTGTTGTGAGGCTCTTTCTTTCTCCCCATGATTTTTGCTTGCATGTAGATTCTTCCTCCGGAAGCATGTGGTCATTTTACCTTTCCCTTTCACTTCAGTTTCTCTTCTTACCTATTTTGGAGCCTTGGTTTTGCATAGATTGGCACAATAAAAAACACAGTGGTTAGGACAAAGAGGCCTACAGTGACTCTGGGACCGAGAATGATCAAAAGGAGATTAAAAACAAAATGACAGTACAGAATCATTAGTACTGGATACAGTCTGATGGTCAGAACAATGGTACTCAGAGTAATAGTTTATTGTTCTAAGTTGGCTACCTGTGCTGCAATCGGTTCTGGGTGGTGTAGCTCCCTCTGTACTATATGCTATATGCTATATTTCATAGCATTATATAAAAGCACCTAATAGTACATAAAAGCCCCACTCCTCCAAGTCCTCAATATACCACAGATTCCTACTTTCAATAAGGGCCCAGCTGGACTGGAAGAGATGTCAGAAGTTTGTTTACTTTGAGAAGGAAGACAATTTTTGAAACGCTGGAGGGAGAGTGGGTTCTCCTGATATTAAATAGCTGTGGAGATGAATTCAAGCCATGTTCCAAACAGAAAGCCCCAAAGCCTAGTTCATCATGTACAGCACATGAGTAGACAGCTAAACCACATGGAGCCTCCTGTTTTCCTCCCTGTGCATGGGGTAGTACTCTGCCCAAGTGTTACGTGTTGCAGGATAGGGGTTCGGTGAATCCTTCTGCAATGGCATATTTGATTTAAGAATCCAAAATCCACACATAAAACAAAAGAAAAAAAGAAAAAAGAAAAACAAGCCTGTAACAAAAGAGTGTGAGGGTCCACTTTGGTGGCTTCTAATGTGATTTGCCCATTTTTTAACCAAGAAATCTCTTTTGGGAATGCCAGCTCTGCAACTATTCAACCTCTGCTCTTTTCTGGCTCGTGCATCATCACCAGTAATAAAAAATGTTGCAACTGGAACTTAACAATTCCACTGCGAGGCATGAATCAGAAAGGAATCTAGAGTTCTTTCCTAGAGCTCCATTAGCTCTGCAGCGCTAATAAAAATTATTTCTTGTTAGCAATTTTTTTGAGCAGAGAAGAGCTTTGCAAGACTTCTCAGAGAGGGATCTGGTCTGAGCATTTAAGACTTCATTTGCACACTTCTTTTGCTCTTTGACATTACACTTTACAGAAGTTGTTTCTGGTGTGAAATATGTGGAGTTGTTATATGTATAGCACTTAGCATGCAAAATTTCTTGGTTCTATATTTAATGAGTATTTCTGTGTTTTCGGGGGAGCCCGTGTCTAATACACAATGCGAGTCGAAGAGGCTCTATGTTGCTGAATACTCAAATCACATTGCAATAGCATTTTTCCTGTTTTGAGTAACAACAAGTAAATGTTAAGATCTGACAAACAATGCATTGTTTTTCCTGCATTGTTTTAAAGCCAGCAGCAATCATTCTGGGTTGTACAATGTGAAGCGATGCCTGAAGTGACTACAGCGTAAGATAGCCAGTTGAGGAGGGAGCTGAGCAGACTATTTTCAATCAGCAATGTCACAATTATGACAACTGTTGAACATATTTTAGCCTAATTAGGCGAAAGTCTCATTAACTCCAACAGAAATTCTGAGTATGGAATGCAGAGTAGGACTCTTTATTTGTTCACTAGGGGAGGAAGTAATGCTACAGGAAGAAAACTGTTCTTATAAGTTATTTATTGCTGAGTTTAGGGTTGGTTAGGACTAGTGCCAGGTACTAAATCACTGCAGGTCATGGAAATTTTATTTTTAAGCATTGAATGCCCCAAAATTGCTTTAGCTGTGAATTATTTTGAAAGACCATGACCAATAAAAATGTGAGAACCATAAATCAGAGCCAGCATGTTCTTACTGGAGAACCTAAGTATAAAATAGGAAACCAAAATCAGGAGTATTAGGATATAACTGGGGAGGAAGGGATTCCTTTTTCTTCTGCAGGTACAGATGTGTAAATTCTGAGGGTGGGTTTTCAAAGAGGTCACCTCGATTATTTCACAGAAGATGCTTGCAAAAAAGTGCAAGTTTATGTGCCCAAAGAACTTCCCTACATCCTCTATTTATTTTGCATCCTTGTTCCCTCTATTCCATGCTCTCAGTTTACTGTGTGTACACAGAAAACCTGGTTCCAGCTTATTGCCCCACATTTAGCACTACTGTAATGCAGCTAATCTTCTTCTGTGCTGCCCTAGAGAGGACAAGGCCAAGTTGTTCAAGGACTCTCTAGATTATCCGTAGCTCAACTTTCTCCAGGTAAAAGCTTGTATAGAAAGAGAAGGACGGATAAGGCAGTGGATGTTATACTCTTTCTAAGTTAATATTTCATTCAGTACAGCCTGTTGCTCTGAGAGGCTTTGAGCCCAAGAAAATCTATCCAGACAGGGAAACACACTACAAAGGTCTGGATCTTTCAGCCAACAATTGACTCGTGTGTGTACAGCATTTTCTAGGATTTTTTACAAAGCAAGGGTTAGTAGAATCTTGCTCCTCTGTTTAAACGTCCGGATTTTAGGTGGTGGATGGAGATAATAAGCAATGTGAAAATTGTGCTGTTTGTATGCATGTTTGTCTGTGGGTGGCAGCATTCATACTTCCACTTAAGAATCCCCTGAGGTTTCTCTTAGATATTCTGGATTGTCCTCCAGAAGCACTTACTTTTTTCCACTGATTCAAGTGTTGACTGATGTTCTAAACCATCCTAAGTGACATCTCCAAAGTAGCCTGCTCTAAGTAATACCAAAACCTCCCATGTTAAACTGTTCTAGGCAGAAATAATGGAGAAGAAAATACTCAGGTTGACTTTGTTTCATTTGATACTTTTTTACCCTACTTAAACACTGCTGAGCTGATACGGACGCTGTTGGGAAGGCTGTGACTCTCCATCTGTGCAGCTGTGTTGACAGTGTCTCCACACAAGCAGTACCTTGGCATTTTCTTACCAGCAGCCCCAGCCAGGACTGGTCCGGAGTGGATCTCACCTCTGATCTGTCATTATGATTCAAATAGTAAATCTGGTTGATGGAACTGGCTTCTCATCGTCACTAACTAGAATACTTTAGCAGTCATTCTTGAGCCACCATGCCAGGCACAACCTCGAGCAGACTCTTCTCCACCTCCCATTCTGGGGACTAAACAGCAGCTTACTCATCCACATGAATCCATGCTCTTGCTCACAGAAGCCAGAATATAGCCCTGGGTTGTTGGTAGAGATTGCGTTGTTTGTAAGGAGTAGAAGAGGATGAGGAAGTGTTGGGAAGCAGTTTAGCTGTTTCCCAATTCTGTGACCTCCCTGGTCTTGTGATTGTCGCACTGGTGGTAGTAATCAGCAGAGAGAGAGAGAGAAAAAAAAAGAAAGATTACAGCCTCACTGTATCCATGGTAAATACTACTTTGGACACTTTTCCACTGAACTGTTTCTTTCTTCCCATTATCTAGTTCCTCAGAGTCTGTGCTCTGTGTAATACACAGTTAATGTTATGCTACTATAGTGAGTCAATGAAGTGTTGTAAAAATGTATATTATCAATGAACAATTTAATACCTGCCCTTGTTCAAGCAGCTTTTACAAAAGAGAAGCAAGTTCAAGATAAATTGTCAAGGCAATTATTTTTGTGTGCACATAGGAGTTACTAAGAGACTTTCTAATTATCTATGAACACAAATTCCAATAAAGAGTACTCACTTCTTGAAGTTGTCAATGAACTGACTACTACTGTTAAATGCATGCTTCTGTATTATTACTGGATTCTAGACTGCAAAGTTCTGCTTGCTGCAAAATTAAAGCACCATAGTTTGAATTCGGCAAAGCATTTATGTTAATATTAACATGAAGCATAATTCTATTGACTTTCAGTGGAACTTGAGGTCTTCCTTGAAGCATCTACTGACATATAGCATATATTTCAAGGTAATACTTCACCAATCCCTACCTAAAAGGGCTCCTCAGTGATGGGATTCATCATCTCTTGAGATGCAACTGCTATAGTAAGCACTAGATTGGCTACTCTTGCTGTACAGCTAGTGATGGGGAATGGGACTTCTCTGACCTGACCACCATATATGCATCTGCTATTGTTTCAAACTGACAGACAGCAAGAAATAATATAGTCATAAAATGTCTGATACCTACAACTCACTGAAGTCAATGGAAAAGCTCCCATAGATGTAAGAAGGACTTACATCTGGGCCAAGTGCCTCCATCTTGCTTTGATGGTGTGGATATTCACTTACTTACAGGAGGAAGTGACCTGTATCTTGGAGATACAAAGATGTTTTCTTACTCTTTCAGAGATCCCCCAGTGACAAATTTTTAGTTTCTTTTAGTTTATGTGCTCTCTGTGGCCATAGGAAAGACTCCCATCCTCCCCCACTTTTGTTGGCACCTGGATTATACTGACTTGAGGTGTGGACACCTCACTTTTCAAATTTCTTTTGACATCCTAGCTTGATTATTCTAACATACTGAGATATATTGGACAGCATTTGAGTCATTTCTACTTTGCATCCGTTTACAAAGCTACCTGTTCAGATAGAATTCTTTTTAAGAAGTGCTAGTGGCTAGAGCCACAGATCAGACCTCATGTTGTGCTGTGGAGGTGTGCTGCGGAGTCACAGACTAAGGAGCTAGGGATGAGCTAACAAGATAGCTCAGTTCTTTCCTGGATCTGTGATTTTTTCTCTCTGTGGAAACCAGTGAGTTGGGGGTGGGGTGAAGATAGGGAAGATGATTTGTGCATGTTGTGGAGTTGGGAAGGACCAGGACACAGATCTGGATCCAGAAATTACAAGCACTCTTTACCTCCCAGTTTATCCCTTATCAGAGAATCTCTTCGAACCCCTATTTTCAGTGAAGAAGTAAAGGAGCAAATTTTCAGAAGTAACTCCAAATTCATAGTCACCATTTTGTGCAGTCAAGCTTTGAAACACAGAGTTTCAAGGCAAATAAGCCCATGCAAACTGGGCAGCAAAATACATATGCTAAGGAGCAGACATCTCTCTGGAGTGGCTAGAAAAGTATTTGCTTAGCAAGTGTTGGATAGGACTTCGCTGAGCTAGTAGATTCCAGATTGAAAATAAAGCAACACATACTCTGCAAATGCCCTCCTTTCCTGCTGCAAACTAGGTCTCCACTTCTTCACAACAGGGCTCTCTCTTTAAAGCTTTATATCGATGGTATTCAGGCTTGAATTTATGAAGGGCCCTTACCCATAGCTGTAGTTCACAGACAAGGCACACTTTTCATGTGCAGCCATCTGTGCTCTATCATTACAGCTGTAAGGGTCCCTGATGATGCTTATATTCTCTCTGCATTGTAAAATATCACCTAGAAAAAGAGACTACTCTGTTACTACATTGTTATAAAGGGAGCTGCAGAGTTTCAGATCAGACACACTAGAATGATAAGAGAAGAATAGAAAGTAAACTCCAGTACTGGCATCCACCTTTTTCCCTTCCTTATGTTGACTGGCAATATGTTTTGGCAGCATGGCATACAGTAAATTCTCTGTTGTCTTCTTTTCTGACTCTGAATTCTTGGAAAAGCTCCTGAGCTCTTCCTTCTTCTCTCCAGCTGGCTGGACATCTCTGACTCTGTCAGGTGCAACAGGATAAGCACCCTTACTATGTCATAAGGTGCAATGTCAGAGAGGTACATCTTTAGTTCCTCCAGTTCCTCAAACCTGTGGAACCTGGGGGAGCACAAGTAAATCACGCATGGGCCAATGACATTACCGACACATACATTTTCTCCTTTACACCTCACAAACCTGTGGATTAGTCTATGATAGAAAAAAACATACACAATCTAGCAAAGTTTAGTATTTTTCAGACATGTCTCGTATTGCTTCTCACGACATACTGAGACTGGAAAGCTGCAGTAACAGGCTAGTATAAATAACTCAGTCATGCCTCCTGCACAGGCTGAGGCATAGCCTTGACTTTCTGTCATCACACTCTGCCACAGACAGAGCTATACCTCATCCACCGGCAACACAATGCTGTCTCCCAGTTTCCATGTCATAGATACATTTGGACTGCTACATCTGGCCATGGAATACACCATGATCAGCCATCTAGGAGCAGCTTCCTACACCAAAGAGCCTTCCAAAGAAACCCGTCTACCCTTGGTGCAACCTAGCATTTTCAGTCCCTGCCCTCTCGCTTAACCAATGCAGGACCTGTCTCATGGAGTAGAGAAAAGACACTTGGAAAGCTTTTGAGATGTTTTAACAAACATCTATTATCTTCAAGGAAAGAAGGACAAGGTGTCATTTAAAAGAAACTATCAGGAATAAGATGAGCGCTAACACCACTGTAACAATACATTAATGAAAGGTTTTTCCAGTGTGTTCATGGGTGAGTTGCCTTTGTTCCCACCGAAGTCAGCACTAAAATGCTCACTGGGAGAGCTCCGGCAATGCAAAGAGAATCTGAACATACCAGAAAATGATATTTGGGATTTTGGGTGGTTGGGAAGGAAGGAGGCTAACAAGAACAAAATCTCCAGAAGGTTTGATACACTATGTTAGGCTTTTTTTTTTTCCAACAAGACATACATTCACAAAAGTTCATCTTGCTCCATGTTTCTTTTTTTTNTTTTTTTTTTTTTTTTTTTTAATTTTCTCCTCTCCCTGCTTTCAGTCCACAAAGACAGCAGTACAACAAGATCTCTGAGCTTCAGCACAGATTGGTTTCTCCATGATTTAGATGAATTTTTCTCCTTTTGTTTTGAAAACAAACTAACCATTGATGCTTATTGATCCTTATGCTGAAAATGGTGATGGTATCTTGTAGATGGATGATGGCAAAATATTTATTTAAATAGATTGCTGGGTTCCGTATTCCTGATACGAACTTCTGAATATTCACACATGCTTGCCTGATCTACAGCTAAGGGAAAGAATTCTAATTATGAATACAGATAAAAAAAGTCCTCTTTCAAAAGGAGCATAAGATAATACCACAATGTGTGTCTGCAGATGTTTGTAGAAAGAAGAGAGAAGTGTAAGATCATGGTTAGAGAGGGAAGGAAGACACTCTAGACGGTGTGCAACTCTGTTTCTCATCTTCACTTTGGGAGAAGAGTTTGCCGCTATTATTGCCTCAAGGAAGATCTCAGGGGTCAGATATTTATATCAGGACTGCTCACACCAAACTAAGGCACTTAATGTAGGGATACAGTCACTCTAAGTTCCCTGTGCAATCAAGGGATAAAGACAGGCACCTAAAGAGGGTGGTGCCTCAACTGATCTACTCTACTTCTGAGTATTCTGGAGATCTCTCCCCCCTCTGACTATAGCACAGCCCTCAGGTGACGAAACTCTTAACTTTTGTCCTTCAACTTTTGACAGATTCATGATTTCACAGATGCCATAGCTCTGCTTTGGCCTCGGCCCCTTTGTTTGGGAGTCACGACTGTAGCATTTAATGGTGAAGATCACAAAGCCCCAGCCTCCCTGGAGGGGAAGCAGATCTCCATTTGAGAACATCACCTCAACTAGTTTTCATTTCCCTTTTTAATTATACAAATGCAAGCATCAAGTCAACAGTGTGACACTGTGTTCAGACCAAGAAAGCTGCTTTACTGCTTGATTAAACACAAGAAGGAAAGGAAAAGCACAGCAGAATGTTATTTCTTCAACCCAAAGCCTCTCTGGATAAACAGGATCAAAAATAAGTAACAAGTTCTCAGTTAAACAACAAAACAAGACAAAATAGACACTGTGTGGACAAGAAGAGGATTTTAAAAGGCATAAATGGTGCCAAGGCAAAAAAAACTTGCTGAATTTGAAAAGATATTTGATGCCTTTCTGCTCTTATGTCTTCAGAAACCATCTTTATCTATAATAAACTAGTCACAGAGAATCAGATGATTAATCAAGAAATAATTTTATTTTCCAAAAACCAAAAAAAATCTTAACAAGTAGAGACTTGTCAAACTTTTCCATGGGTGATTTTTATGGGACAATTGAAAATATTTTTGTTTTCAGATATTCAGATATTTCAGATTTCAGTATATCTTCATTTTACTTTACTTGCAGAAATATTTTTGTTACACCCTTCATCAAAGGAATGAATTGAAAATGTAGCTAGCTAATATATTCTGAGAGAGAAACACAAGCTAATGCAATAGTTTGAAATATTTACATTTAGGAGGCTGAATGTGATTTTTTTTTCAATTGTTTTGACAAGGTACAGGTATATTGTCTTATTTTTGAAGAATGTAGACTTTAAAGTGTCAGGTTCATACTGGTGCTCCGAGGAAGAGCCATAAAAGCATCACAGGGAAGATGAAATCTGTGCCTGCCTGAACCAAGGCAGAGTCATATGCAACTTAGCAATGACCAAATTAATTTTAATTTCTCAAAGTAAAAATAAAAACAAAACACTAGAAAGCCATAGTTATCATGCTGAAACTGCTCCTCTGATACCACATTTCTCCTAACAGCATGGTTTTATGGAAAACGTAGTAAGTTCAGAACATAAGTTTTGTGAAAATGCTGTCAGAAAAAGATCCTGCCCCTAATAATACAAACAGGATTATTATTGCTAGGCAAAACTGCTTTGTGTAACACCCGAGGCTACCTCAGTGACTTCTGAGATGATACTTTTGTCATTATAAATGGTCTAGAGAACACAGAAAGGCATTAGTAGCAATTCATGTGGCTTGGGAGGAACGGCAATAACTTGGCACCCTTTTGAAAACCTTGGCTCCTATTAAAATCCTGTGGCTGACCAAGAGTGGAGTTATTTTCTCATTGCCAGTGGAGGAGTTCAAAGAGAAGCCAAAGAGAGTCCCAAACAAACACAGAACTGCAGCACATCTGGGATTAAGCGTCCAGGGAGTGAATTAGTCCATTAGCTTTTCACCTCCTGGCATCCTGTCTCCCACTACTAAGGAGAACAAAGCGATGGTTTTACCCTAGTTAGGGCTCACAGTACCTGCAGAACAGCTGACTGCCTTGCATTAAAAAAGACTCGGATTTATCCCAATTTAAGAAGCAAATAGAGAGATGCCTATAGAAAATGGATATGAAGACTGTTCCAACTATAGCATGCATTAGTGTTACTATAGCATCAGTGTTAAAAACTACATTTATACACTTTGTTTTTGTTGTATATGAATTCAGCCATGCTGTAGACCCATGCTCCTCAAAACTGAGATCTCATCTTTAGCTAGCATACACATATTTATATATACTGGCAGCGGTAGTAGACAATGCATCAATACTTCAAATCCGATATATGAGGGGCTATCATTCTGATGAGGAAAGAACTGGTCCTTCCTCTTCATCATCTTTCCAAACATCAGTATCTCCTCTGAGACCACTATCAAAGATGCTGTCTGTGTTCCATTTTTTTTCACTTTGGACACTTCTCTGGAAAGCTAAATGAAACAGTTCTTGTGTCCCCTGGTTGTATAAGCAACCACAGCTATTATTATGTAACTGCTGAAAAACCAATCCTCTTTCAGGGCAAAATGTACATAAAATATTGAAAGAAACAAAAGGAGATCTAGAATATATATTTTTTCTCAGTGACTATCTCAATGCATCTCAGTATACAAATGAAAATGAAGCAAAAGATCTACTACAAACAGAAAAAAATAAACTCACTGCATATCATGGTCTGGCTGTATTTAGACAAGAAAACCTCTCCCACCAAATCCAAACTGCAGTCCCTGCATAAATCAATGACATCATCTTTAGTGACTCACTGCCTACAATATTTATATTCAGCAGGCTGTCTCCCTCATGGGAAAGTGTCTGTACAGCTGAGATCCATATCTCACTCTCATCCCTGTAGAAGAGGTAAAGAGGATGTACTCTCACCTTGTCTTAATTTCACAACACTTTTTGCACAATATCCCGGTAGGATTTCTTCTCTCAATTTCATTACATTGTGAACAGTTCTTTGTCTGCTGAGAAGCTTCATCTTGTGCTGTTTAAGGACTAGCATACGGAAAAACATATGTGAGTGTGCTCATGTGTGTCATGTGTATGACATGAATCATCTTGGTAGACTTTTTTAACATGATACACTAGGATAACATAAAGGCTGAAAGATAAGCACTCACTAAGCATGAAATGGCATCAATGCATGCAATATTCATTTTGCTTCAGTCTGTGAAGGAGTGGTGATGCTTTCTATCATTACATGCTCATACGCTCTTTCTCAAATATTCTCTCACATTTTTTGTTATGCTTTCCTATTATCTGAGCTGGTTACCGCAGGCACCCTTTACAGTCAGTAAGAAGAAACAGGCACTTTTACAATGCAATTCATCTTATCTGAAAATAGACGTCTAAAATATGACAGATGAATCGCACTTGAAAAGTACCCTTCAGTCATCTACACCTGCATAAAATATTGTCATTTGGCCTCATTTAGCTTACAGGCAATTCCTCTGTGTGAACAGCAAGATAAAGGACAATCTGAATCGTCCATCTCCACCTCTCTTTAAACTTCAAGTCTGTAACATGTTATCTCTTAAATATTTCTGATAGATGAAAAGAAAGCCAAACTGGCACAGAAATTGTAAGCAATTTTCCTGATTTCTGTAAATCATTGAATGCACCTCATTATCTTTATGAAAGGCTCCACTTTCTGAATTTGTATCCATTCTTGTTTTCCTCTCTGGGCTGTTAAACTTCTGTAGCACAAGGAATATCACCTGCTCCTTTTCCCCTGTATGCTCCTTTTCTTCTCCTTGATTAAGAATTACCATTGTCACTTCTCTGGCAACTGACTAGGATATCTGATTTAAAAAAAAATCACAGCTTTGTATTGTGCCCTAATAATTTAAGCAACATTATCCTACAATAAACCCTTCCATTTTTTATATTTATTTATGAAATATCTTTTCTCTCTCTGGCTTAGCCTGCATTTCTCAGTAATCTCTGCTGTTATCTAGCTCAGCAACAGCATTATTTGATATAAAATATGCTCTATAAAGGAGAATTATAATCAGATTCAATACTGATTTACATTCTTGCAACTTTGTAAATCTTAAAGAATTTTAGCCAAGGCAGAATACTTCCAGATTTACACCAGAAGAACCGAAGTCAGCATCTGGCTCAGAATTTAATTCAGAGTAAGAATGGTCCAAAATGGGAAGCTTCTATTGGCATATGTTGATGGGGGTGGAAAGAGCAAGAAAATGTGTGACTTTTTCAAATGAAATCACTGGGCAATTTTATAATTACATTATTAAAAGCTGGGAAAACAAGTTGTGTATCCTACACTCAACATAAGATTTTAAACCCCAAACACAATATTCTCCTGACTTTTAAAAGGCTATTTCAATTATTTTCTATCTAACTATGGTATTTATTGAGTTTCTGTCACTGCACACAGGCACCAGCTGCAAAACCCCAGCACTTTGGATACGATCAAGTCAAAGCCATAGCACTAAGAGGAGTAATCATTAGTTTCTGTTATAATTCCCAGTGCCCACAACAATGCGATGCTCACAGTAACACATACATACGTACAGAAACTAAATCCTGACCTTCAGATGAACAATCTTATTGCATGACAGTGCTACCTCCTTGCAGGTGGATAGGTCTTAAATACTAACAAAGATCTAGGATCTCGGGCACATTCTGAGGACAGATAATGCAAATATAGTTGAATCCAATGCAGAGCATTTCTAGACAGAGAGCAGTTTAAAGTTGGTTTATACAGCCTCTTCCAGTTGCAGTTGTGCTTATAAAGGGACCAGCCTGCCCAAAAAGTGTATCACCATCCCACCTGCAGGTCAGATCTGCCAGCTGGGCTGCTTCTGTGATTGCTCTCTATATATTTCATCCAAGCCAGACATGTAGAAATAGCTTGCCAATTCAGAAGGAAAAAGAAGATGGAACAGTAGTGGGGATCTCAGTGGTAAAAGAATTAAGTATTTTAGCATTATAGATCTCCGCATGTAACTGCACCATCTCCAAAAGTGTCCTTTATTCACAGGTTTCCCCGAAGCAAGGGCATGCCTGGCCAGGTGCAGTGCCGGTGAGATAGCACTTCTGTCCATCCTACTGGGCATGATAGGACAAAGGCCTCCTTTGTCAGATTGTGGTAGAGAATTGCTCTGTCTGTGCTCTTTTCCATGTGAAATGATGGTGCATTCATTTTCTAGTGCAGAAAGGTAAGAAGATCCAGATTTTTTCACAGAAAAACTTCATAACCTTTCCAAAGGACTACAGACACTAAAAATACCTTGGGCACATCATTTGATGGTGAAATTAGCATAGCACTTGTTTGATCTGCAAAGACAAGATGCCTTGACCAAAGGTCAGAAAAATAACTTAACTTAGTGGAATAAGGCATCCTCTTTTGTTTACTTCATGGACTTCATCTGTATTTTGAGATATTACTAATGAAATTCAAGGCTAATTTGGGGCAGACCACACAAAACTGCTGCCTATCTGTCACGAGCTCCTATTGTTGCCAGGGAGACATAGAGAAGGCCTTGGAATTAGTGAAAGTGTGAATCCAGAGAATGAGGCACTGCCTCTTCATGCAGAGGTGCTGCCCTGGTCGTTTGCCTGACTGGGCCATGTTGTCCAATTCTCCATCATGCTGTAGGGGTGGTCTCGAGAATGGGCTCCAAGGGATACTCACTGCCCACCCTTTAGCAAGGTAGCTATAAAGGGCTTCTAGTTTCTCAGTGAATTCTTCCAGGTTCTCTCCCAGTGTCTGCAACATTCAGTCATATCCTGAGGTCTTAGAGAAGTGATGAAGTATTCTCAGAAGTTTTGTAGTATCTTCTTTAGACATATCTGTGTAAAGCAGATGCTCAGAACGATAGCTCTGACTTAACTAGCCACATCTTTTTTCATTGAAGTGCTTTTGGGGGCTGAATGAGATATGGACAAACAGGTTAGATGCCGAATGTGATCTACAATCTTTCTAGCAATAGTTTTCTTAACTGTTATTAATGTAGCTGGTTTTCCTGAAGGTAGTCAGGAAGCCCTGTGGAAAATGGAAAATACTGGGATCTATTTTATAACTGCAGGAATTGCACTGAGTTTGGTAGAGTTAAACCTTGTTTACATCTATATAAACAAGATCAAAATTAGACCTGAGAAGCAATCTTCTTTAGTTTATGTCTGTTTTCTCCCAGTCAAACAGATCTATGGGCAGGATTAAAGCCAGCTTTAAGGCACCTTCATTCAGTGTTTATGTGCAGGTTTCTGCTTGTGACCTAGATTCTAAAATAAACTCCCATGAGAGTCAACAGAGAGTTCAGGCTTTTTCCATGCCTGAGCATAGGTGTTTAGTGCAATTTAAGATATCCTAGGTTCCCACTTAGCCTGCCACTGCTGCTCCAGAGTGTGAGTATCACACAGATTGTGTGCCATATTCTCCAGCATGTGTGAACATGCCTGGGATATTAAGAACATCTCAAATGAAAGAAGGTGCCTAATTGAACTGAGCTCCTAGTCAATGAGTAAACAGAGGAGTTGAATAGTAGCAGTCTGGAGAGCTATTCAGCTAACCTGCAGGAAGATATGTACATTCAGTCAGCTGAATAACCGCAGACTCCATGAGCTCAATTGACTATATCTCCACTGGGAGATGTAGTGTCACACCATGGGAACTTTGTCATCTAACTTACGTGTGGACATCTCGATACAGACATCTAAACTTAAGTGGGTAAAATCTGAAGTTGCAGCCTACACTTTGGGCTCAGTTCAGTTGCCAACTCATTGGTGTCTCATGCCATTTAGGTGCTGTAGGGTGTGTGAAACATCCACATATTGTGGACAGGTATGACACAGCTGTGGGAGCCCGGTAGGTCTCTGGGAGCTGACCTTTTAGAATAGCAGCTGGAGGCTAGGAAGCACAGCCCAAGGCACCTGAAACGAAAGCAGACATCTTGATGTGAACAACTGAAAAGAGCTCTTTGGGTCTTTATCAATTAATATGTCCTTGTTTAGAACCTGGTAAAGCAGCTCTGTGTAAACTCTAGAAACAAAGCATAACGATTGTTTGAAATGAGTTCCATGGAAGAGGTTTCAAAGGAAGCAGGTGTAGGCCAAGTAACCTAGCTGGTATGAGCAACAGTTAGCATAATAATCCATAATTATTATAACTTATTATCCATAATTTGTTATGCATAGATTTCTCCCCACCAAGTAACAAGAAGAGTAACTGCCATGGGATAACTCCCTAAGCAGAAGGCAATGGGGTAAGGAAAGCTGACAGAGGTGTCTTTGGAAAGATAAAGAAGGGAATGTTACTGCTGAAGCAGGAAAAGCAACTGATGAGGTAAGCAGAGAAGATAAGGCCAGGTAAGCAGGCCTCAGACAGAGAACTGAAACGATAAAGCATGACAGGAATAAACAATCTGTGAATACTTTTGGACTTGGGAACACTGAGCAATCAGGACAGAGCTCTGAAGAATACCATATTCAGGATTATATTCCAAGGGTGTCTGGCCAACAGACAGGAAAGATTTTATGAATGGGGGCTATATTTCACTGCTTAGTTTTGCACAGTAGTGATGATGTCCTGTGAAACTTATCTGTAAGAGAAATAACTACTCGGCTGCTGGCCATCTAGTTGTATCACTTTGGCAACAGAGGGAAAGGCCTGGGACCTTGCAGGGTCTAATGCAAAGGCTCCTTTGCAAAGGAGCAAAGGGAGAATATATATCCTACCTCTACAGTCCACGTCCTTTGCATATCCTCTCTTTCTGGAGTGCAAATCCTCACAAGGCTTGCCCTGGAATGGGAAATGATTTCTCTTGCCCTTAGAGAGAGGCTATGGCAGATCTACCACAATCTTGGCATAACAGCAAGGTTTACCAGGAGGCCCGGAGCTGGATGTTAGTATTCTTTAAACCATAGAGAAGCAGTGAGAAGTCTTCACTTAGCAACTCACAGGCTTCTTGAATCAGTCAGAGTATCACATAGCATCATCATACACAATACAAGTCATGAAGATGTTTTTGATTCCTGCCTGGGTTCTGAAAAATACAGATGGTGATGACTTCAGGTAACATAAAAGAAAAATCATCCAGCCTAGTTTCCTCTTGAAAATGAGGCAGCTATTGATAGGACTGAACAGAGAAGAACCAGAAAGCATCATACTCTAAACTCCTTGATTATAAAAGCAAATCCCAAGGAGCTAAAAGGAAAATGAATCAATCCCTGCCAAGAAATTTCTGGAGTGGTGGCTACAGGGAATTTCAGGAGGGTGAAAGCGCTGCTCTGTGCTTTGTCCAGGAGGTACAGTTCCTAAAACAGAAATGCAGGTAGAACAAAGGTCGGATGTGCCTCCAAAAGGAAAGTACAGTTCTTTAGCCTTATCTCTCTAGAGTGCAGATTTTATCTCTGTTCATCCTAGGCATTCTCATCTGTGTACAGAGCTCTCTATTCTTTCCCTATTAATAAAAAAGTCCCTAGATGCTCTAGTTAAGAAAACTAGGCAGAAAGCCATAAACAATAATTGCTCAGAGAATCTGGGTAGCCTGCATTCCTCTGCATATCCTGCACTTGTACTCATCTAGGGGGCTCAACCAAGACACTGAAGACACTGACACTGGTGTGTCAGATGCTACAACACATGCATAAGAGAGAGCCTCTGGCCTGGTGGGGGCAGGCAGAGGCTGAGAAGACAGATATGCATGAGTTTAGAGGAGTGATTACCACCAAGGTTCAAAACCAGGTTTCTGACTCTGACTCCTAGTTTGAAATATTTCAAAGGCCCTGATCATCAAGTGTCTTAAGCTGAACCACCAAAATTACTAGAAGTTTTGAAAAACCTTGACCTATACCACTGTGTTATGATCAGCAAAAGTCAAACATTAATATTTCCTCTACACAGGGAACATTCAGGATCAAATGCTCATCTGCCTTACCCTACATTAAATTTTACTCATATCTTCCTAGGGAAGCTTCTGATGGAGTTTCATGATTACTCTCTAGATCTGAGCAGATAATGACATAAAGCAGCCATCAGTAAATTCGTATTTCTTCCCAGGGAAGCTACTGAGGTTGATCTAAATTTCAATCCTTTACTGCTGTCCCTGTAAGCATCATAAAAGCAGCATGAAAACTACAGAGAAAGGGACAGAGGTATATTCAGACCACCCACAGCAGAGTTCTAATTTAAGCATATGACATCCTTTCTACTTACGCTCAAGAGGATTGGATTTGAGCAGCTCTGGGCAGCAGGCAGGCTGAATGGTGCATTGCTTTAGATGTTGCAAAGACAAATTTGCCATTCGTTTCAACTAACTGTAGCTAGCTAAAGCTTATACATATAGTTTGAGCTAATTGGCCAGATCTTTTTATAGGCTGTGAGAGAGAGGTATTTTCAGAAGGTGATTCATCCTACCCTAAGACAGGTGCCTCAGCGAGGCAGGATGAATAGCCTGTGAGAATGGCTGTCAGCCTCCAGTAACTGCACAGGGGGCCTAAGCTCCCTGTCCCTTAGACTAGGTGCATAAAATGTTAGGTAGTAAGAGTCATCCCAGCCAGAGCTAGATGAGCTGAATCCCATCTAGCTCTGAATGTGAAGAAGGCCCATGTACCCTGCTCAGAAGAGTCCAGGCATAGCATTTTCTTATATTTAATAGAGAATGCTTATACAAATCACTCCTTTTTCTCTTCACGCTCTTTTATTTTGGCTACATCTATCATTACATTTCCCCTCCCATTCTGCTGACCTCAATGCTGTAACACAACCAGAGAAATACAGTTGTACTAGGAGAAGGAGGAAGAATAAAACACAATCAAATACAAATAGCTGTGTGTAAACCCATTTCAGAGGTTGAGAGCAGAAAATCAGAGTACAGGCAGAACAGTCTGCATGTTTCTGGCATGCTTGCAGGCACAACACTAGTAAATATCTGAAAGACAAAACTACTATCGGCTCAGCATAGAAAGAGTTTGCCAGATTCAGACAAAAATGAGTGCGAGGCCCAACCTAAGCATGTGTGTGCATGCTGAAAGGAGCCAGGAAATCTCTACAAATGTCAGTATCCACTCCGTTTTACTATACAGGCCCCAGAGGCCAAGAACTTCACTCTCGGATCTTTTTGTGCAAACTGTGACAACTCAGACTCACATCAAGAGCTCTCTATATGTTTTGGCTCAGTATCTGCTCCCAGTTATGTTGGTGGAAGGAACTCCAGATTCACACCAACCTAACAGAGTTTATTTTGCCATCTGTCTGTGTTTAGTCTTCATATTAATAATTAAGGCAAGAAATGCAGATTGAGATGGAAATTCTTTCCTGAGGAAGAGCCGTGTGCCATGCAAACCACCTAGGAGACGCTGAAATTGTTGTTTCAAAAACTATTAGTGATAAAGCTCACTGCTCATTTTTCCACGTTTCTGCACTTCTAGGATGCCCATTACCATGGGCCTGTTACATAGCATTTCTGCTGAACAAGAACATATAAAAAAGCAATACGCCCTCTTAATGATATGCTGTGAACCTTGTGATTTTTTGGGGGGTGGGGGCTATAAATATACTTTCCATGGTTTGTTAACAAAATCATCCTTTCTGGCAAAGAACTAAGGTTGCGGGGAGGCAAACTGCATGAGATTTCCCTTATGGAATTTTTCTTAGCCCGTTCCACCAGGGGCTTCCAGATCCATCCTCCTTGCTTTACACACACACACACACACACACACACAGAGTCTCTGTTCTGCCAGTAGCTGCATAGGCAGTAAGAGACCTGCTAGAGGCACAGCGCAAGGCTATCTGCACGGAAGCCCCTACCGCTTCGCTGGTTCAGAAAATCCTTCTCATCAATGGCCACATAATTCTAAAACAAGCTCTGCATTTAGTGTGGCCTTGGCTTACTGTTTTCCCCCACCCAAGACAGCAGTGGAAGGTCACTACCAAGCTAGCAGGGTCTCTATCAGCTGTTCACCACTTTCCAGTGCATGTTGTAAAGGAGGAGATCTGAAGAAATAAGTCTGTTTTATGATATGCAACAAATTTAATACCAGAGGGGAAAAAACAGATGTGGTAAAAGGTAAAGGCATTATTAATCTCATGGAAAAATGTACCTGTCACCACTGATGTGGGATGTCTTTGCTTCTTCTGGTTCTTTCCAGATTTATGCTGAGCACAACCCGTTCAGCTTCTGTGGGGATATGACTCAGCACTGAATTTTGGCACAGGTTGCTCATAATTAATTATAATTGTGAAGTACAGAACTGTGGGGCCCCCAATTCTATTGATAAAACTTTTCACACCATAATCAGATTTTAATCCCATTCAATCTGAAAGTCTTCATCCAGAAACAGTGTTTCTCCTCTGAAGGACAAAATACTTTTTCCCCAGGTCTCTCTAACAAATCTCTCTATAATAAGAAATTTCAGACAGAAATTGATAAATCCTTCCTAAAAGGAGGAAAAACAAGATATTACACTCATGGAATAGAAGGGAAAAGAACAGAGCTCTTTAAGTGCTAGTTAAAGAAAATGTAATGGCAATCCTTTAAAAGAAACAATAATGTCCTCATTTTGTATGCATTTGGGTTTTTTTAATAGCTCTGCTCATTTTTACACCCAATCTTAAATTCTTCACATAATTAATTACAGTTTCCATAGAGGAGATATATTAAATTTTGAAGACAGAGTGTAATTAAAGATAGTTACAAGGAAATCATCCCTGGGCAATTTGAATCCTTTTAGAACCAATATGGCTAAACTTCTGACAGGATAAAAAGGGGAAATTAATGGATCTCATATCAGACTTGGGTGAAAGGCAACTGTTTTGTTTGGTAAAACCATACTGCAATTGGCATTTAAATCTGTCTTACAAAGCTTGCTATTGAATTTTTTTAAGTGTTCTCTCACTGCATATTTTCATCTTAAGCAGTGATGCTGAAAGAAGCTTACCATGGTTTGGCTGTCTGCTCTCAGCTTCTGCAAGGCAGGTGCTCTTAGCTCTCTGCAGCAAATGAATTGCTCCTGCTTGTTGCTGTTCTGCCACACCAACTGTGAGGGTTTTTTTCTTCTTTATTCTTCATTTAAGTGTATCAATTTTGAATGTCTAGAGCCCATGGTACACAGGACTGAAAGATTCATAGGGATATAAAACTCCCAGCATTTGCCTTTCTGTATATCCTCTTCCAAGAAAGCAGAACATATTGCTCTGAAGAAAACAGAGAGAAGAGTATTTCTCTTTGTCTGAGTTTGAACTAAATGTTTCAAGGTGAAAACCTAAACTTAGGAGTTATTTGTGCTCATGATGGTGTCTATTACTAATAGAATAGTCTGTTTGGAAATCCATGGATTCTGGAAGCATGCTGCTCATCCTTTAAAGTGCTGCTGTTAAGCTGGATCAAATGTTGTTCATTTGTGCCTGTCTCAGGGTATGTCTGTCCAGGTGGGTGCAGGTCATTGCTTGCCCAGCCTCTCAGCTGATCAGATACTATCCAGAAGCCATGCAGATGCACACCAAATGCATCTGGTAGGTTCTGTTGATACTTGCCTCTCATATCATGTGAGAAGTAGAAAGACCAAATACTGTGTTTAAAAACACAATTATTTGCACTGAATCTCTTCATCTTTGGATCTTTCCCTAGGTGTATTTATTCCTTCCTGTCCTCTATTTCCTTTTAGCCTCCTGAAGGCAACAGAAGAGATTCAGATTTACCATAGTAACAGTGATCAGAATCTGCTCCTTAATACCTGACTTCGCTGTAGAATAACAAGTCTGAAATCTTCCCCTGAGGAAAGGGATGTGTGGTGATATTGCCCTAATGGGACAGCAGGTCTGTGGAAAATGTCGTGCTGCCACATGCAAGTATCTCCTGGCAGAGGGTTAGTTTTGTAAGTGCACCTGGACTTAACAGGCAAATATAAGAGCAGTAGCTGTTCTGATATCCACATGGCATTATAGAAGTTCTGCTTTTGAGAGTGATAGCACTTCTAGGAATATTATCAGCAAATCCTGTAGGGCCTAAGCTGCACGAGAGCATCAGAAACAAATAACAGCACCACAGGAAGAAAGTGGTACAGTCTGTGGAAATCTAGCAAAGCTGTGGGATAATCCTTTCTTTCAGAATTACACCACTCCAGAGTTCACATTAGCAGTCTTAGAAACAGACAGAATGGGCTAATTCTGGACTTCTTGTGAGTCCAATCTCATACCTATAAGTGGGGCTGTGTCTGTTGAAACCTGGCTGCAGACCATCTTTTCCAAAAGAAGTCAGGCACCACTGTAATTGTGAGAGTCACCTAACTCCCACTGATGCTAGTTACGTGCCTTTTGAAAAATCTCACTAAGGACCACTGAAATTCTGGCCCTGAGTATACTCACGTCAGTTTACTCAGCTGTAATTATGGGTCAGCTCTGCTCACACTGGAGTCCTTCCATTGAACTGCTCACTTTCCTGGCACAGCAAAGATTTATACCATTGTGGTGAGGGGGCAAAAATTAATTCTGCATATTGGAAACTGAAAAGTGAATCTATTGAAGGATAAGAATGTGATGAATCAGTTCTATACAGTGAAGTGATACTAAAGCTAGTTCTAACTTATGAATAGCACAAAGTATTTTATTGTTCATCAATCCCCTTCTCCCTTTGCTGTTCCCCATGCAAATATCTGGAGACAACGGTACTGTGTTTGTTAGTTAACAAGGACACAGTGTCATACATCAAACCAGAGGCAAGCCCAGGCTGAAAGCCTGCATGTGAGCAGTCCCAGCGCTGAGGTCATACCTGGGCCTTATTAATGCAGAGAACCTCATTAATCTGAACACTTTGGGACCACAGAACCGTCTGAATTAATGAAAGTTCCTGTTGCTGGTGTGTAGTCATAACTAGCGCCAGGGCATATTCCTTTTTTTCTGCAAATGAGTATTTTGGCATAAAACAAAGCAAAAAACCTCAAGAAGTTTAGAGGGTGTGCACTAAATATAAACATTCTCCTGGAAGCCACAGCAGGAGCTGACGCAGGAGCAGGTTAGCTTTTGACTAATTGAGCTGCTTGGATTAGTAAATTCTGGAATAATGGTATTGTAGGCTCTAAGAAGCTGGAAACCTCAGATATTGATTCTCACGGGCTTTGGAAGGAACTTCAGAATCAGGTCAGAAACTCTTAGCTAAGACCTTTTTCAAGACTGAACTTTTGAATATTCAAATCATCTGCTCATTATTTTTAATCTATCTCCATATTTTCTGGGTCAAAAAGTTTACTGTTTTTGGCAGTGGCAATACTTCCTCCATTTGCTTCCAGACACAGTCAGAGGCAAGTGGTCAGCATCTCGGAAATGATTTACTGAGGTCTCAGTGTCTCCTATGATGTCATGTTTATTTATTTCCTTTGGAAATCATCTCCCTGGAAGATTAAGCTCATTTAAAGAACTAATGTAAATTGCAAACTGCCCAATAAACACTTATGAAGAAGTGAATAATAGACATACACACTGATCTTCTGTTGATGAAGCAGGACAGAACACTTCAATTTCCCTATCGTTTTCAGTTCTCTTGCTGATCATAGAAATAGGAGGGCTACAGAATAGCTAGGAATGAAGTGCCACCATGTGGCCAAGTGACAGCTCTAGCTATTTTATAGAAATCTACAAGAGCTGTTACTCTAAGATCAATAGCAGTCCAGAGCACTTACTAGTGAAAGATCTCTACTTATTCACTTACTTCACTTCAGTAGTACTTGCTGTGTGGTGGCTCACTAGCAGTGACCACAGCCTTCTTTGTGGGGGTCTTATTCCTTTCTTATTCTCATTTGAAGAAGTGGAATGTATATCCTTTTATTCTATAAATCCTTTTTATATTGTCTCTAATGGGTCCTTTCACTTCTTGCCAGGTTTCAAGGTATCATAATCACTGAGCCATTTAAGTGATGATGCCTAGTCTTGCTTAGGAAAGACTGATGAATTTTTAATATGACATTCTTATTAGAAGGAAACTTCCCACAATGCACTAAATAACTCCTAATTGTGTAACAGACTCTACTCTCTCCTTCTCAGCCCAGTTGGAAGCATCTGAGCTCACATCCTCTGATCTACCCTCAAAATTCTTTCAGAACAGAATTCTATTCTAGCTCAAAACAAGTCAAGAGTAACTCCACTTATTTGATGCAACTTGGTTCCACTTCACCATGGTCAAAACTCAGAGCTAAAGGCCTGAAAGGTGACAAAGGCCCCTAAACAAAGGCTGCTGTGGCTGTCCAGCTTTGTATTGCCTACATCTCTGTGTGGACTTGCCCAGTCACGGAAACAGAACTGGTGTACTCCTGAACGTGCACAACAAGGATTAGGAAGGGCCCCACAGTTGACAGAATTTTGAATACAGCTGCTAAGTGCTAATCTAATATTTTTCACACATCCCACTCACTCCTGAGCAGCAGATAACCATATATCTTTGTTATGCATTACCTTGGAGGACTTCCTGCATTGCTTAATGCAGTGCTGACACCTTCTGCCTTCATTATAACTTTATGGCACTGAAAGATTCAAACCAGAGTGCACATCTTGTCCAGTTGCCAAATTTCCATTAGCTGCCTATATTTCTTCGTTTCTGTCAAAGAGACGCTTATGATTTCGGCTCACTTGCGTGCTTACACCATCATGGTTACAGTAAGTTACTGGACACAAAAAGACATTATAAATAAAATGATTTTGAATCCCTCAGGAAATGATTTCTTTAACAGACTTCATCTCTCTTTAAATTATTGGATTCTTGTGTACAGTGTCTTTAGTTTCTCACAGATGGTTGGAGATGTGGCATGAGAGAAATTCATGCTCAGCAGCCCTCCAGTGCTAGTGCTCTAGCTAGAGGAACTTGAAATATCCCAGTACTTCAGCTGAGCTGGACTCTAAACAACAAAATAAGAGATGCTCTCCTAAAGATTTTGCCTATTACTCCAATGCATTGTGGGAAACAGCTTTTGGAAATTAGTGCTACAAGGAATGCTGACACACAGCAGCCTTAATCAACAGAGCTCCTAGTTTATGCACTTCATTATCAGAGCCTGGGGATATGAATGAAAAAGCTCACTAATGATCTCTGCAAGGGATCTAGGTCATATAGAGATCTGCTGGTCATGAATAATTCTGCTGTATGATTTGCATAGTCAGAGCACCTGCAGTAAGTACTTAATTTCAACATTGCAATACCTCAAAACAGCTGCATGTCACCACAAGGTGATTTAGAAGACAGAGAGATTCCTCAGTCTCCAAAGGCCATATGGAAACAATTCAGAGCAGTAAGTGAGGCACCTTTGTAGGACAACTGACTGCTCCTGGAAACGTAGTTGGAAGCTGTCTAGAGCATGTTAGGCAGAGGCATGTTTCTGTCTCAGGGCAAGACAGAGGGTGCTTACATCCACAGCAAATCCTTCTCTGAGGAGGCAGCTAACATTGTCTGGGAGATGAGAGAAGAACTGTCCCCTTTTCCTCTCCCCCACTCCCCTTCTGCACAGCAGCCCCATTCCAGCACGGGAGTGGGCGGCCTGCCTCCTGGGCTCTTTTTGGCTAGTTTGAGCCCTCAGCTCCCACTCTCCAGAAACTGTCCTAATTAACAGGCTAGGGCCACTCTCCATAGCTCTATTGGAGCTGGGCCATGTCCCTCTAGGAGCGCAGTAGAGGTTCAGAAGCCAGATAGAAAACAAAGAGGCCTGAGTTTGTGGGCTAGGATGCAGAAGATGTCCTCAAAGATATATTTATTTTCCTTGCTTAATTTAAATTTCCTAAGATAATAACAGGTTTGAAGTGAGCTTTAAGAAAAGAACAAAAACAAGGAAACACAGAATCCAAAATAAAATTACAAATATTTTTTTCTCTGTCTCTTATTCGTAACAGTAAACACATATTTCACACTGGAATTTGTGTGCTGGACAGCAGGGGGACCCTTACTCTCTGCCACAGCAATAGTGACCAGAGATACCTCAGCTTACAAGGACAAACAAGAAGTTGCAGGGCAGATACAACTGCTGGAGTGGTCTGGTTTTGCACGTCATAGCGCATCCTTAAATCAACAGCAAAAAGGTTGACCATTCCAATGAGTAAAACTTTGGCACTATGAGTAAGAAGCACAGCCCAGGGTAGAACACCACTGGAAACCTTCTTCCTTCAATATTTTAATGACATACATAGAATCATAGAATTGGTAAGACTGAAAGGGACCTCTGGAGATCATCTAGTCCAACCCACAAGCGAGTGGCATGTATGGGGATCAAACCCGCAACCTTGGCATTATTAGCACCATGCTCTAACCAACAGAGCTAAATCAATTGACCTTATACATGTCTAATTCTGCTATAGTTCTTCAAAATGATGGTGAGGTTTTCTGTCAACATCCCTGTTGCAGGTTCTAGTAGCAGGAAAGGTGACCATAGACTCATTAAAAGTGTTCCTCAAAAATTTCAGCATGAGATTCTGAGAGGGATTTCAGGGTGTTAGAGTTTCCAAAATAATGCAGCTTTAAGTACCCTCCTCCTTCTCACATACACAGAGCTCCAGCCTTGAGGCACCCCAGGAAGACAAGGGTTTTGGAGCATGTTGTGCTCTGACCATCCAATCTAGCTGAGTTGTCTTGAACAGACATATGTCAAAGCTGAAACAGCTTTAAGAACAGTTATGATGTTCAGTTCAGGGCAGCAAGGACAGAACTGAGGAGTTACAAAGGCAGCAGCACCATCTGCATAGAGAATACTGATTAGCTGAGAAGCACCAATGGTGGGGAAGCAAAAGCAAAGCAAATGAAGCAAGACCTTCATTTCAACTTTTCACCATGATGTATCAATGATGTTAGTTAAACTGGTCATTTTGAGGAGGATATAGGCTAGAGTGAGAGTTGCAAGAGCACTTTTAGAACTCAAGAATTACAGAAATATTTTCCCCCTCCCCTTCATGAACACCACTAGAAAAAGAACAAAAAGTTTTATTCAGTCAGGAGATGACAGTTCTAAATAGATGAACACATATTATCTTGGCACTTTCCTATCTCATGACAGAAAGTGTCCCAGATCAGCAAGATTTGAGAGAGGTACTTCCACATAATGGCAGAAATGCTGGTTGAATAAATCAGTCCCAAAGATTAAGAACATAGATCAACAAAAATTGCCATCTGCCAAATGTTCTGTGTAGAGGGCACAAGGTTTATGAAGACTATGATGTATCAGATGGGTTACATTAATGGTTAGTGCCTTAGAAATTTATCCAAGTGTTTGGACACAAAAACTACTGAACATAGAAACAGGAAATCCCCAGTGAATCATTAGCTGGTTTTATCAGTGTTGCCATGATCATTCTGCCACAGAGCAACACGGACTGAACATCAGTTGAAAAAAAAAAAATGTATCTGAGTAAACAAAGGCTTGCTCCCAAACATCTCAGCAAATTCTTAAGACAAAGCTTGAGCTGGGGGATTTGGCTCAGACTGATGCCAGTGATTTACAAATGGTACTGCCCTATCTGAAGGGCAGCAAGTTAGTACTTCTGCAGGATTCTAGGTCCTTGCCGCAGTCCATGCATTTTTAAACTGCTGTACCTCAGTGAAATAGGCAGAGAACAGGGCATAACAATTCCAAGTTCACATCAAAGACATCTCACCTCTAAGATGAAAGAGCCTGAAGAGGAACACCTCTTGACTGTGTTTTTCCTAATGTTTAGTCTTTAATGATGAACTATGCAGAAATCCACTACTGGGTATAATCTAATGCTGATGTAATGGCATTTGTCTGTGAATTGCCTCCTGTCCGTGAGAACAACCTATGCTCCAATTTGCTAAAACTGTACTGCTCCAAGATATTAATAAGCTTTTCTAGTGTACACTGGGATGTTTTAGATTCCTAGCATTTAAATAAGGTTAATTCTGGTGTTGAAATAAATGAAAACTAAGAGGGGGTGCAACCATATTAAAAAACGCTGTATAAATTTTTGCATGCAATGAATGCATGTTACATTCCCTTGATGTTTCATCTCAGAACACAACCTTTCCTGTTAGCAAGTAGAGTACAAGATACCTTGTGTTTTCAAAACACACTGGAGAAATTCCTCAAAAATATTCCTCATTGCTGGTTCCTTCACTGTAGCTCTTTCTGCTTGTACCACAGCCTCTTGTCAGTGCCACTGGATACTCTCAGATCACAGAGTAAATGATGGCACATTCTAATTTTCACGTGCAAAAAAAAAAGAAAACTCTGCTTTGCTGCTCTGAAGTTGGAGACATTGATGCAAAAGCTCACAATGTATTAGCTGAATTGTTTTGCAGTGCTGGAATCAGAAGAAAAATTACTGCACCAGGCAATCTTTGAATAATTGCTTTCAATAACAGAACTAGAAAAAGGCTTGTCAAGCTGGAGTTCCCCCCAAGCTCGATGATAAAGCAATACTGTTAGGCACAATGAACTCGATGAGTTAAACACTCATATATATGAGTACAAAATTGGAATAACCATGGCTTAGAATATATCCCAAAGAACCTTCAGTGACTGCACGTATCACTTCTACAGAGTAAGATACAGGCCAGTGGTAAAAAAAGAAGCAAGTCTTACACACACAGTCTCATATATATCTTCAGTTGAAGATGGAATAGTCTTTCAAAATTCTTTCTTATGTGTTTTGGGCTTAAATTTTAAAGTGTTATATGCCCCTTCCACAGCTTTGGGCAAGTACATGGGATGTCTTTCCAATCTCTTTCTAGAGCCAGTGGTTCTCCACTGGCTGTTTTCTTGAGATTGGTTTGCAGCCTTTGCTGTTTGGGCAGTATCTTGTGAGTATCGCCGGGGAGCACGAAGGATCCAGTTTGAATGTAAACTATGTTCACTTGTGCTAGTAGCAACTGAAAAACAGAAGACAATCTGGAGTTAGCAGAGTTCAAGAGTGATATTTTTACATGCACCATGGAAGAACAGGGTGCCTGCTACGACCTTCCTCGAGGTAACACTGAATAATCAAACACTTACTAATGGCTTTCAACCTGTTTTCAGTTCAGGATACCCCTTGAGATGAGATTCACCTTATCTAATATTTTGATGCTTGAAGTACAAATGTACTTCAGTATATCAGTCTCTACTACTCTCTTCATAGGCACTTTTAGGGCACAGTTAATCTGACCTATTTCAGATATCTACTTTAGCCTAGGACAAAGCACTTACAAATGACTATTTCTCTCCAATGATTATATAGGATGGATGAAGAGCTCAGATGGGCACATCTTCATTTACTCAGGCAAATCTCATCCTTTCTAATAGAAATACATCACTATTTAACCTACTCTCTAAATGCCTTCTATTCTGCTGGTTGGAGAGAAATTATCCAGCCATTTCTCAATGAGGAAAATGAAAAACAGATGTAGAAAAAATTATCTTTACATTTTTTATAGCTCTTCTGCAAAGATGGCTGAGGGTTGAGATGCAAGAGTGGAATTCAGCCCTGGGCAGAAGGTGAACACTACTCCAGCATTCCATATGCTACATTTCCTCATGTAATGGCCACACATAAAATAGTGCACCCTTTCAGTGATGAACAAGCAGTGCACTACTATAGTTTCACATAGATGCACACAGAATCATAGAATCAGTAAGGAAGGGACCTCTGGAGATCATCTAGTCCAACCTCCCTGCTCAGCAGGGTCACCTAGAGCATGGTAGACATGGTTGCATCCAGGTGGGCCTTGAAGATCTCCAGAGAAGGAGACTCCACAGCCTCTCTGGGCAACCTGTGCCAGTGCTCCATCACTCTCACAGGGAAGAAATTCCCCCTCACAGTCAGGCAGAACTGCCTGTGCTTCAATTTCTGCCCATTGCCTCTTGTCCTGTCACATGGGACAACTGAAAAGAGTTTGTCCCTGTCCCCTTGACACCCTCCCTTCAGATACTTATACACATTGATAAGATCCCCCCTAAGTCTTCTCTTCCCCAGGCTGAAGAGGCCCAGCTCTCGCAGCTGTTCCTCATAGGGCAGGTGCTCCAGCCCTCTGATCATCTTCGTAGCCCTATGCTGGACTCTCTCCAGTAGCTCCATGCCTCTCTTGTCCTGGGGAGCCCCCACATAGCGATCCTAGATTTGTGAAGTAAAATTAGGATAGAAATAACTCTATTAAATAAACAAATATGGTCTCACATTACCACCCCTCCCTCTACTCTCTGCTCAGCAAGAGTAATCATATTTTGGCTGTTTTATACTGCACCATCAAAATCAACATCCACATTTGGCAGATCCATGTCAGGAACTCTCCGCCATCTCTCTGAATCCAGGTCTGCAATAACTGAGTCGAAGAAAGCTATTGCTTCTCTTACATCTGAACTGGACTGTGGGACTTTTCTTTCCATAGGTGTCTGTTGAACAGATAGGTAAGAGTTAGCTGACAGTCGGGCAAAGTGAGTGAACTGTACAAAGAAGTTGCAAAAATTGTATTTGATTCTGTATTTTAAGCTGTCAGAAAATGATACACAGACTACTCCAGTTTGTAGCCATCAAAGAAAGCAGTAGAGCAGTCCATCTTGTCACATGCTTGACACCAAACATTTTCCACTTGAACATTGCTGAACAGGTTTTCTAAAATCCCCCCAAATCCCAATACCAGGCCATTTAATTGGGTGCCTAAGTGACAGCTGAGCTTTGTGGCCAAATTTATTCTGCCTAGCAGTAGGTACCTAATGAGATACACATATTAGAACTGTAGTTACACAGGGTTTCTTCTGTAATTAATGCAAGGCTCCAGTACCTCAGCAGATGAGTCAGGCCTTAGTAGGCTGAATTCCCCTCTGCAGGCAGCTCTTTCTGTTAACTGCAGAGGAATTGTAGGGTAACTTGGTTACTAATTTAAGCACCTCATTAAAATGCCTAGGTTAGGTGAAATGAATCCAGATCTAAATTGCTGGAATCTTTTTGAAATGGAAAAACACTGTGTACATTAAATACAAGTCATTCAACTCTGCAATGGTAATTCCTACAGGAAAGCCATGGGGTTTAAAATTAGGAGCCTGTCTTAATAAAAAAGCAAAGGCCTGTCTATAAACTCTGAAACAGTCATAAAGCCTTGATTAGCAATTCTGTGGGTCCATGTAGGATGAACTCTTTCTGCCATTCACAGGGGTTCTACCTAATAAAGGGCTGTATATTTTCTCTGAGAGTCCAAGCCAGGCAAATTGCCAGACAGAAATATGAAGTCAGAAAATTACTGCCTTGAGTTTCAAACCTACAAGGAAAAGGTACGTGCTGTATCACATCTCAGAAGGATCAGCTTGCTCCCCATTCTGTGAGATGATGGGGGCAGAGAGATGAACTAGCTTATTCCCCTCCTACTATTACACGTTGATTGGCATTCTCAGAAGTGCTAAAAGATAATTGTTACCACACTGAGAATAGTGACTGCTATCACAACTAAGCCCTTATTGATTAAAAGACATTTCAAAGAAACGCTTTCAAGAATCTGATACAACTCTCTATTTCTCTCTCTCACTAGACCCAAGTAGCAAATTTTGAAGCTACAGTTAGCCTTGAAGCCCAGGCCCCATTCAGAACCCAGGGTTTAGTTCAGCTCATTTTTTATGGAGTAAAATCTTGGGGACCTGAGGATAGGGATATCTGGACAAAGTACATTCCTATTAATCATGCAGCAGGTATAGAGAACAAGTGAATTTCTACTGACAGGTAATTTAACACAAACAGGTAGTTAGGTACAAAACCATTCAAGCCTGTTGATAAAATGAACCTTGCAATCTGTGAATGTAAAACAAATTTGCAGTTAGGAATCAAGTGAGACATCTAGATATTCTGGAAGTATTCTTAATCTCTCTCTAATTTTTGCAAAGCTAGCACTGTGCTGCTCTGGACTTGCTATGTGTGTCAGCAAGAATGACTCACTGTACGGCATATCTTGCTGATGTTCCTCTCTGTTCCAGAGGGGTAGGCTGCTGGAGTTACAGTGCCAGCCTGTATCAGGGCTGTTCACACATAAGAGCTAATCAACCATAGTTAGATGACAGCCGCAGCCTCTGGGATATTCATTTGTTTGCTAAACTGAAGGTTTTGGCATTTTTTAAGTGGAATTTTCAGTAGCAAACCTCAGGAAGTTACAATTCTTCATGAAGCCTAGATGTGCACAGTCTGTTTTACAGGATCTTGGCCCATAGTTTGAGTATCCTTTCCCACTCTTTCTTCTCCACCTGGCCCTTTGGTTAGTCACATACTGCTCTGATATATTACCACTGAGCTCACCAGGGGAACTGGCATGCTGTAAATCTCCTCTTCATCACGCCCATCTTTGCATAACAGGACACAATGGCAGTTCACAAACACTGTACTGATAGTGTAAGAATCATCTCCTGGCACCTAGCACCACCATGCAAGCCACTCTTCTATATATCAGTCATTCCTCTAGATGTTTCCCTAGCCCTAAATAATTTTATAAATTGTAAAAACTTTACTTATAAAACTTGTAAAACTTTTTATAAAACATCTTTATAAAAACTATCTCCTCCAGTCCAGAAAGCTAAACATTGTTTCCTACTATTATTCCTAGATTCTGAGAGTCACTGTTCAAAGCATTATAAAGATGACACAAAGCTCAATAAAACTAAATGGAAGATTCCTATTGACTAAATGTGTAGTAGATCAAAATTTAAAATAAAATACGTGATGTTTAGTCCTAAAAATATGAGGCTTGTGCTTTGGCTAATCAATGTCTGTAACAGAGCTCTCTTTCAGCTATTTTGAGATTCTGCAGTAAAAGAACATATAAGTGCAGCAATACCTTTTTGGTAATGCCTACCTGGGCTATTCAGAAAATCAGCCATATGTCCCTTCTTCCTATTATCCCTATTGGTATGCAGTTTAAGGGCTGCACTGAATAAGCTGTGAGTCTGCTGTCAAAGACATGTTTGTGATCATGTAACCAAACAGATCACCCCTCCTGCTGGAATTCCTTCCTTTGTCCCCACTGAATCATGTCCAGAGTCAGATCAGCCTCTGAACTTTCCAGCCACACGCATTTCATAAAATGCAGTTAGGAGGAAGTTTTGCAGTCATTTCCTCTCTAGCATATATGGAGATCTCAAAGACAATATTTCAAAGCTATTTGTGGTGTCGCTATACTAAAGGGTGAGGAACCACACTGTCTGTCTCAAGACTTCCTGTCAGTTTCTTAACTAACAGAGAAGGGAGCCCTAAGAATGCTTTGTGTCCTACCACCTATCAGTTAAGCTTGCACTCACGATAAAAGTAGCATTGACAAGCTATCTGATGAGTCATAGGAAATCCTACTTGTTTCAATGTATTTAAAACTGCTTTGTGTAAGTAATTTTAAAGCCAATAAAAGGGCTGCCCATAAACCCAGGGATTACTATGTTTGTCAGTCAGTAACAGCTATAAATAACCATAGCATAGAATTCTGTAGCCAGTCAGAGTACTGAGAAAACAGCTATCTTTCAGAGAGTGTTTTCACATACTTCGCATAGTCTCAGACCTGTTTTCTTCTCCTCTTTTTTTCTCTCACACACAGAGACATATCTTTCCATGATCAGTCATTCATATTTGACTTCACACTAAGCTAAAAGAATCTTTAAGGTATTTAGTAGCATTTCAGATGATGTGACAGTAAGAAGACAATCAGCAGGAGACCAATAAGGCAGAAAATCACAGGTTACACAACTAAGTGCTTCACAACTTAAGATGAATCACATGGCAAAAGTTCTTAGGAATTACCTTAGAAGACTCTTTGGAAGGAAGAGGAGGTAATAACTTTTTTCCTGTTTTAGATGATTTTGTGGACATTGGAGAATCTGTAGCCATATGCATGGATTTTAAGTTATTGATACTGTCAAGGTATTTTTTCCTCAAGGCTAACAGATCCTGTAAGTACTTCAAGCAGTCCTGAGTCTTGGAGTACATCCAATCTCTGTCTTCCTCTTTTGGCTGGAAGTAAGCACAGGAGTCTATGCTGGTTGTACTTTTGCATTTTTTCAGTGGTTCACTAATTTTCTCCTGCTCACCACCAAGAATGTACATGGAAGTGCTGCGGATCAGTCTCACTGCAGAACCTGTACCATCGCAGTATGGGATGTTGTCTGTCACATTTCTTCGGTGGGAGTTGGGGTGAAATATAGAATGGATCTTTTTGAACATAGTGTCACTTCCTCCTCTTTGTACCTCCTCTCTTCGAGCTTCTTAATTTTAACCAAAGACCTGGTATCCAGTAGCTGAAACTCTTGCCTTCAACTGACAGGGAACTTTGTCACTTACTAAACGAGGATGAAATATCTAATACTGTTCAACTGCTTTCAATCTAGTACATTGTGAAAAGCATGATGGCAGCTCAGAAGTGAGCTTTCCATTCCATTTGTGACAGTTAAAAAGCTTTGCCCTTTTCTCGGATTAAAATAGAGTAGAGGAGGTGAAATGTCATTCTGCGTCCTTTTCTTTGATTGCTCCCCAGACAAAACATCGGCACCCGTCGGAACTCCGCTCCTCAGCGCGTCCCTCGCCTTTCTCGGTCCGCCTCAGCGCCGCGCTGCGGTCTCGCTCTCCTGGCGCTGGCCGTGGTGCTGAAGCGCCTCCGCCGTCCCGCGGCCCCTGCGAGCCCCGCGCGGGCGGCGCGGCAGGCCTCGGCCGGGTATTTTCCCGGAAGAGCTTGCTGAGATCAGCCTCGATCAACAGGGGCAAGCGACTGACTGCGGGGGAATCGCTTCTGTCGGGTGGAATTCGGCTGCTGAGAGCAGCCGTTCTGGGTTTCACCCTGTGGTAACCAGGAGAAGGTTACAGCTACCCGACACCACCACATTGCTAGGAACGACGTGGATTCAGATATCAGGATCTATTACACTCAATACAAAGCTTCACTGTGTAAGAGATGCTGTAAAATAAAACACTGTTCCAAAACACTCAGCTGTCAAAATAATGAGAAGAAACCAATGCATTCGTATCTTTCCACATTAGTTCTTTTTGCGAGCACTTTAATAAGCGGTTCTGATGACTGGTTTTTGACTGAAAACTACAGAGAACATTAACATTGTCTATAGCCAAAGCCAGCAGCAAGTATAGCAAATTGAAGTCTTTTTTAACAGAGATGTTCTGGAACAATCCCATTTTTGTAATTTTGCCAGCATATGCAGGGTATGTACATATACAGAGAACATTAAGTATTATTGGTATATTCAAGCACTGCTAATACATGTGATAGCAGAACACCACGATGAATGCATCAGGCAGAAGTACAGTGAATGTGGTCAACTCTCACTGCTAAGACAGTCAAGAACTTCTTTAAACTAAGCAGGAATGTCCAGGATCAACATGTGCAAAAGAGTTTTGATAAATCATATTGTTCAAGCTTTGGCAGCTTGAGAAAAAAAGTCTTTATTTTGAAAGCCCGTGCATATGACCCTGCAGACTCCACTGAAGTGCCAGAGAGTGTACCAGTGAGCCTTAGAGAGGAACTCTCTAACTGATCTTGTAGTCACTTAAACCACGAAACCTGTGATTCAAGATAACCACTGGGAGCTCAAGGAATTATTGACAAAGAAAGACTGGAATTAGTAATGGCAATGGAAACTCCATAGAGAAACTGCTTATAGGACAGACATTGCCTTTCAATAGTAGATTGATTTCTAAGCTCATCTAGATTTACCAAGAGCTACAGAGAATAGCAAAAAAAATCTAAGCAACAAAAAAAATGCATCATGTACTGTGAAGAGTAAATCTGATGTTATACACCACAATTTGAAAAACTTTTAATATGAGTCATAAGTTTTCCTATCCTGCTTCAACAAAATATTTACAACTAATGCTGACATCTTACTGATTTCAAAAGCTTTCAGACTCTTAAGAGGGTTCTCAATTTCAAGTAAGCTCATTCTCAATTTTTAGAAAAGCTTGCTGTGCCAGATTCATTCTGTCCCAACATGTGTGTGGTTCCTGCTGGTCACTGGTTTTAAAAGAAGGAGAGCTTAATAAACCCATGAGACAATAGAGTAACTGAATTATATACTAGAATTTCCCTTGAAGTAAATAAAAGGTCATTTACAATTATTTCAGACATTAGTATTTTATTCTGTACATTGCTTAAGGGCAGTGGGAATACAGGATCTTCTTCTATTGTAAAAATGAAAATCAATTTGTATTCTTCAGTCTAGTGTAATTTAAATAACTCCATGGATTCAGGAAGTTAAATGGCAAAACTATGGATATTTTTAAAGGTCACAGTTGTCTTGTGTGTTTTGTGAGAAAATGAATGCGCTGTATTTTTTCAAGATATTTTTTTATGAGGTATTTGCATTCAAACATGTTTCTTAAATAGCATTGTACTTATTTAAGGTCAAACTCTAGTCCCCTTGTATTTGTAATTCAGCCAGCAGATATCACTGTTCTCTCCCTAGTCTTACTGCCAGGGACTGAATATAGTACCGCATCTAAGCCTGCTGGTAATTAAAAACCAAGTTCTTATTTCAGAGTCATTTCTTTCTGCACAAAGACACTCATCAAGCAACAAATATGGCTGAAGAATATTTAGTCTGTTAATTTTAAGTACCAAATTTACAGGCAGCTTTTAAATCATAAATAAAGATCTCCCATAGAAGGAGCTTGTGAGAAGCAGATCAGATGGACCACACTAAATATTTAATGGCATCTAAGATTACTAACTTTGACAAGACAATACTCATATCTTATTTGTTCATTTGGCTACTTGATTTTGAATTAACTTACTGAATATTTTTTATATTTAAAGTGACTTTCCTTCTTCTATTGTTTTCAATGTTTCTGTTTTGCTTTGTAGCTAATGGAGTGGTCTAAGCAACATAGATCACCTACCAATAGCTCACAGAATTGCCTTTGTTATCTGCCCTGAATATTTTGGCACTTCCTGAGCCCTCATGTCTGGGGAAGAAAATCCAATTAGATGTTTCCAGTCAAATGGATTTGTCCTGTTTAGCTATATTAACTATACAGTTGAATAAAACCATAAAATCCAATATATAAACAAATACAATTAAATTATAATAGGTTGATAGAAAATTTTCCTGATTGTCAGCTGGCTTAAATCATAAAATCACACTTCTTTATCTTTTTTTATTTTATAATCTGTCAGATCTTAGACTTATCTCCAGAATAACATGATATCATGCATACAAATTCTTCTTAATAGTAACATTTCACCCAAAAGACTGATACAAAAGAATGTCAGTTATTGAGCCTGGTACTATTTTATATGTTTCAGAAACTAAAGTGCAGTTGTCAATCTCTGTTAAACTCTGGCTACATCTATATAGCTAAATAAAAGAACAGATTGTCTAGAACAGACCTAGTTGAAACTGTCCAAAACAGACCCAAAGCATCAGCGAACAATTAAGCACTGTGCACAATACGTATCTACTATTTCCGTTTGCTCCCTGGTTCTTTACTACTTACTGCTTCATATATTTCCTTTAAGTTCTGCAAAACCACATACACACAAATATACAATCTCCCAGAGATACATGAAAAAATAAAAAATGGAGGAATGCTGAGGCCACAATCGAATACTAAAAAGAAGTCTGATACAGGTATACAGCGGCTAACATGACTCTTACTGTTTCAAAATCTATATATACTTGAAAGGACCACCTTCAGAAGGATAGTCTCAAGCCATAGATCAGGTGCTGAATGTCATTGCTTTTTGGAGGCAGTGAGAAACAGTAGATATTCGAGGTACAATACCGCAGGATTCCTGCCTTCCATTGACTAAAGGAGAATATAAAAGAAGAATGGACCTTGTTATCAAGCAAACAAAAATCCTCTGAAATAATTGTTTCTTCTTCTCTGTCAGTCTGTAAAAACAACAGTCTGGAGGAGTTACACCTCTTCAGAATTGCTATCAAGAACAAGTCACGGATATATCCTAGAAAATTGCATAGATCACCTTATGTGAAAAAAGTTCTTTGTCTTTCTGGAGTTCCCAAAGTTTAGGAAGAGAAAGCAATTCCAGTACCATGCAATTGAAATAGATACTATTGCTTCTCTAAGCTATGAATCTGGAGAAATGAGTTTCTTAAGAATGGAGATGTTACAATATGAGATATTCATTTAAACTGATTTAGATGTAAACCCAGTAAAATCTAGGTGTGTTGCACATGTCAGATTTAATGGTGATTTTTTTTTCTCCTGGGGGTACACACTTGAGTCATGCTGTTGCCATGGCAACACTGACCTGCAAAACCATCTGAGTCATAAAATTAAGGCCTCTGTTTGTCAGAGGATGAACAGAATGTTTTTGTTAGGCTGGAGCATCACCTTTCCATCTAGGCTACATTTGAATCTGAGTATTTCCATTTGACTTAGACTCTGCACATTCTCCAAAAATTTTCACTGCAAGCAACACTTACATTCATTGAATAGGACTTGTTGCACCATTAGCACTGATTTCAACCAACAAAAGGAGTGACTGCATTTCCAGTAAGCATGAAAAGATTAAGAAATGCCATTTATGTATGGAAGATTCAGAAATGTCATTTATGTATGGAAATGCCATTTACGTATGAGAAATGCTTAGGAAATTATTATACAAATGAGATATCAGTCAATATCTTTTTTTAATTTAAGTTACCTTGATATCTCTATTTGGTAATGTTTTGTGTTCGTTTTATCACAAAGCAATAAAATCCACTCTAGTGAAACACCGCTGCTTTAGTGCTAATTCTATAGCTGTTGCCTGGCAGCATTTTCAGAGGGTGAAAGGTTACCACACTTATCCACTGTTGTATCTAGCCTTCTCTTCCCCTTTGTTTCCCAGAATAACCCTGCTGTCAGTAAAAGCTCCATCTCTGTGACAAGCCTGACAAGGGAACTTTGTCTTGTCTTCTGTCACACAGGGTCAGGGGACAACCAGTTGGTGTTGCTTGCTTCATTGGAAGAATTCATGTCCTTTCAGTATAAACATTGTTAGAACCTTTCTAAGCTTTGTTAGTCTCTGTAGAATTAGTTATTCTCTGGCCTCTTGAGTCTTTTGCTCCAAGGATGGGTGAAGAATTATTGTGATGTCTAGCTTGTTGCCTGTCACATCCATCAACCATTGATAAAGTCTTTGCCAAGAGAAGGTGATAAATAGTTAAGATTCTTGTGAGATAGCTCAGTGAAGAATGGATATTGTAAGCAGCAGTTCTTCAAATTAGTTTATAGAAGACAAACTTTTTAATGACCTGTCTGTCTTGATCTTTAACTGGATGATCTGTTTCTCACTCCAATTAAATTCTAATATATTATTCAACCTTCCAATAAAGGAAGCCCCTAGGAGGATTTATGAGAAGGGAGAGTCTGGATTCCTAGCCCTTCAGTAAGTTACAGAGTGGCCGGACCTTATCAGTCTTCTCCAGGCAAGGCCCACTCAGGACACCTAGAGACATGTTCGTAGGTAGCCTTGGATGCCTACCTTCCATTCGTATCTCCTCCTTACTCTGCTGACCCAATAAAACATGGTAAAGACTAGCTAAGCTGGAGCAGTAAAGGAGGAGGAGCCTGGCTGAGATGTCTGAGAAAGAGGCATTGAGTACCAGGGAGATATTATATGAATACTGGGCAGGGTGGAAAAAAAGAAGAAATACATCTTGAGCACTTTTCTAATAGTGCTTTTGAGCATATTAATTTAAGCATTTTTATGCTTTGACCACAAGGTTTCTGGGAAAAATACATCTGTATAGTGCCTGCCAGGACCAGGGCAGTGGTCCTGTCCTGATTAATGGCTGACATAACTAACAAAAGGAATGATTCTCTTTCATGTACATTGCTTGAGCGTATCTCCTAGTATGGCCTGTTTAGCATCTGCAGAAGCAATTTTCAGTTGGAGCAACACTGCTCATACTGAGGAGCAGAAGGAGCCAACCAGAACACTTTTGGATGAAATGCAAGTTCAACCTCCACTGACAACTTACAGGGAATGAATCCTACATTACCATCATTACTGGAGTGCACATCGGCACGCGCCTGCTCCAGCTACTGCTGCTATCACTCCGAGCATCGCTGGAATAGAAAGGGAAAGTGTTTACATGAGTAAACACTAAGTAGCTCTTTTTGAAGAGGAGCTACCAAAATATACAAAACCATGATTATTTCCCAGGATGGGCAAGAGCAGTTTTTGTTGCTTCTCCCTGCTAACTGAGTGCTCAGTAAAAGAGTAGGAGAATTAAGATCTCATATTGCTCTTGCTGATACGTTAACGTTAACAGGAAATACTGTTGCTGATAAACACAAGTTGTTTAACTAGCTTGATTTTTTGTCCCTGTCCATTTCTTACCTACTTTTCAGCTACTATTATAAACCAGCCTATATCTAATAGGATACACTTAAAAGGTGTGGGAAGGAGAAGAAGAAGTAGCTATCCAGCCTCAGCTATCGCTTTAATTCCTCAATTTGAAAGACACAGTGTAGTGCTGCTGGAATACCCGGATTAAGAAGGACTGTACAAGGCCCTTTTGGCAACATGCAAAAGTGGACACATGAGATGTCACACTGTTTGCAATGGGTTCAGGAATTTTAAGAAACTCAGAGTTAAGAAACTCTGAGATGGCTCAATAGTTGTAACAAAGGAAGTAATAAAATATTTACCAAATCTTTGTCTATTCATGTTCTTTAAGCAACCTGAAAAGTCTCAGAAAAGGTTCATGCATAAGATTCCAGTCAGGCCAGAGAACCAAAAAGACATGTAGGTGTGGTGGGCATGCATGCCAGGCTGGTTGCAAGATGGTTACAGAAAACTGCAAAGCCAAATGGCACTTTCCAGGCTGAGCTATAATCTCATTAAATTTATAAATCTTTGAAGTACGTTTGTGTGGTGCTCAAAAGAACACAGAGATTTACACCTTCTCTCTAAAATCAGGTAGAACATGAGCCTTTGACCCCAAAGTGATCAAAATATGATTCTAAATATATTTTTCTTTGAGACCTTTAGGTCAGGCGCAAGGGAATGTGAGGCTAGGTTAACTGAAACTGAAGGAAATATTTATGTGAACCTTGGTAAACTGAAACAGCCAAGACTTACAGGTATGTACATTGGAGATTATCACAAACTGAAAGAGACCATCACAATGGAAAGAAAAGACTGAGGTAACCAGCATTTCTCTCGAGATTTTTTTTTTACAATTATTATTAATAAAAAAAATTCTCCAGGAAACTGAAGTAGTTATGGAAGTGCACAGGCCAAAACAACACATGAAATCATGGTCAGAGCTGGCAGCAAGCAAAGGTCACTGGATTTCTGATTCAAAACACAGTAAGCAAGGACTTCATTGAGGATCCTTTACTTATCCACTGGATTTAAGTGGATAAAACAGAATCATCCACAAGAAGCTGCTGCAGTGGAAATGAACTGTAGCCTATTCTTCCTGCATACAGAGAGAGCCAGTTGCTTGAAAATAAGAGGCAGCAGGAACTGAATAATTTGATACTTCAATTCACTTCAGCTCCCCTTACTGACTTCAGCAGTATGCAGAACACTATATTTTACCATTCAACCATCACTGTGTGACAGTTCATTCTTTGAATATGAATATGGTTATGGCTATTGATATGCATATCTAACATGCAATTAGATTCCTGCACACTGTGTCTAGATTTGTGTCTGTGGATATCAAGAATTGTCCTGTGGTGTTTGGTTTTAGGGAGGAAGAGTGGAAAAAAGTTGGTTAATACTGCAAAAGCACACTYTACAAGGTTGCAAACCTCTTCATTTATCCACTGCCTGTCCCAGAGCCCATAATGACATTACAGTTTCCACGAAAGCTCTATTTGTTACATCTCTCACATATCCTTGTAGAAGAGATTATGAGCCTGATTATAGTTCTAAACCATGTGAGAGAGAAAAGATTATCAACGACTCTTGACAGGATGACCTTAACTTGGAAAATATACTCCTCACCCTCCATGACAGTGCCATTTTTCTGAAAGGAAATTTGAAAATACAGGATTAACATGCAGAGATCAGTGTTGCTTTATGCCATATGCCTGAGGCCACAGGTCATGCTTATAGCTCATTCAGTATACTTGACTGCCAGGACTTCTTTAAAATGTCATCTTGTTTTTAAATAAAAGACAATTCTCACTCTAGAGAATTGTAATCCCTTTCTCCTTGAACTACACTGCTCCTCCTGAACCTCAGTGATACTGTGAATTGTCTGTCTGCTTTTTGTAGTTTTTTCTGCTGTTTATTTTCTTGCTGTTCTCCTCAATCAGTTATAATTTGGAACAGCAATCTCAAGCCTAATAAATCTGTAATACTAGCGCCTTAGTCAGCAACACCTCTAAGCAAGTGTCTCCTCTGTGATGTAGTGATATATTGATCAACTCAGTACCTCAGCCATTAGCTCTACTCACAATAGAAGCTTGCCACTGTTTCTCCTAAAGCTTCCCTGCTAGGTTAGAGGCACAGAACACTCCTATTCGGAAGGGAAACATAGCATGTGATTTACTTCAATGACTGCATGCTAATTTCAAGTATATCCATAACTAATATCTGAATGGAGACCTAGTAATAGTAGTCCTCAGGTCCAACCCCGTGGGAGCAGTTTCTCCAACAGTCTCTTCCTTGATCTACTAAGATGCTGCACTGTCTATATACTCATGTGGCTGTTTAGAAGGACCTCAGACAGTTCTCACTCCCATGAACAACTACTTTTGCACCTTTATGTTTTACCACTAGATGGAAGCCTTGGCCTCCAGCGTTATTCTGTTAGCTTCCTAACCATTTAATTGTATACGCAAGTTTCTTGAAGAGTTGTTTATCTATATATAGTTAGATATTTAAGTAAGAATTAGCTGTGCTCAGGCATTTCTGTAGATTACTGAAATCTTACATGGAAGGCATAAGACTGCATGAACCTCCCAGGTATTCACAGATTAAACCCTATAAACTATGAGGACTATGTAAATCTTCCCATCGGCCTCTTCACAGAGGGTGGTCGCCAATGGTATACACTTAAGGTTGCTGTTCCTTTTATTAGCATTAAGCTCCCCATCGCACTACTGATGTCCCTGATACATAAATGGTGGCTATATACTGAGTTTCCCAAAAGGTTTCCTGCTTAACATTAACAAAGTGTGAGTTTTCAATTTTTATTTATTATAAGAAATTACTCACCAAATACGCCTTAAGAATTAACACTTTTTATTTCTAAGCAGCTCACTGTGAGTTACGTTCAAAATTTGAGATGTTCAGGACATGAGATGTATTCTCTGTGTGGGTAACTATCTTTTAATAATGGGAGGTGAACTACTGAATACTCATGACTATGAACATAAAATTTGCTTTTGAAGAAAACTCATATTGGCTCATATAGCCAATGTCAGTGAAATCAATAGGAGATGTTCTTTGTCCTGAGTACTAAATCAGATCCTGAGAACTGTTTCAGTAAATAGCAAATTCACTCCGATACTCAGACAAAGCTAACAGGAAACACAGTTTATAGAAATTTGCTTAAAAACTCAGAAGGCTATTTATGAAAAGAATTTCTGATATTCATGTGTCTCTAGTTCTCATTTTTATAAGGCTACAGAAATATCTGGAGGCAAAGGTAAGAAGTTCCTTGTTTCTTGCTCTTTAATTTTGAATAAAATGCAAAAACTTTATATACTCCAGTCTTTATCTCTACAATTGTTCTCACACATAGTACTACAACTGTCATTTCTGTAGAGACACTGAACTGCAGAGCATTTTACATAAGATGGTGTGTATGTCAACCAGTGGCATCTGAGGCTACATGTGTACAGGAACGTCAAACATTATAAAGCCTGATCTCTGGCTCTGAGGGCAATGGATAGGGTATGGATAATGTCCACCTGAATAAATGCTGTTTTCCCTCAGAATATGTGGTTTTGTCCTTTTTGCCAATTGGACAGATCTCTGGCTTGTGCTGTTGCCCAAATTGTGCCAGGCACTGTTGAAGGGAGTTCTGGTTAACACAAGCCATAGTGGTATCAAGGAGCAGGTTACCAATATGGACTAGTGACTGTACTATCTAAAATTACCTTGAATTAATTTCTGAAACTAAGTGTATTTCAGGTTGACAGTGTCCCTTTAGAACTGTTATTTAGTGTGAACAAAAGCTACTTAGAGAAAAGAAGCAAAAGTTTCATGGATAATGGTATCAGCACGGAATCATGGATGATGTCACACTATTGGCATCTCTGCCTTATGTGGTAAGGTGATAAATATGTGGTAAGCCTCTACAAATAGCACCCTTTTTTATGCTAACCATTTTCAGTTTTCCATGATTTGCAGACTCCTCAGATTTTGACAGTAGAAAATTCACATACACGGTCGTATATGGACAGAAGTAAGAATGATAGCCACTTTGATGGCTAAAATTTAAAATTTGAGTTTTATTTTATAGTTATGCAGTTATGCACGACACAGTCATGCAAACGTTCATTTTATGGGCCAAACTGCTTAACTCTTTTCTTCCATTAATAAGCCAGCTGCTGCCTAAAGAGTCTAGCCAAATTCAGTAAATTCACAGTCTATTCCTTAATCTAATTCCTAATGAAGGTGGATTGGTCACAGAAGACCTTTTTACATTGCTCAATTTTACATAGTTTAACATAGTTTTACCAGCCAGATACATAAGTCAAAAGCTGAGAAATCTGCACTGGTTCCAATGTCTGATACAATTAGGTTAATGGAATGAAGCTGTTGGAGTGTAGAGATGCAGGCAGACTCCTCTGTGTCCAGGAGTCAAATTCATGATCATGTTTGCCCTTGCTGTCAAAGTGAAGAGAATGACAGTGACAACAATAGCTAGAAGGGCCTTTCTAGAAATAAAAACTGTCAGCCTCTCCTTGCATTCTTGTGCCCTTAGGCGGTTGTTCTACAAAGTACTCCCACTTCCTAGAAATTTTATAAGTTTTCCTGGACATTGACAGAGAACTTTTCACAAAAAATGAGCCTGGTCTACTGAAAGACATGAATTGTTGTGCTCCACAGGCCTGTCTTTTCCTTACATACACAGTTCATCACAACATAAGGAGAGATCAGAATTAGGTCTCCCTGGAAGTGAGAAGTCATCTAAAATGATTTTTAGATGAAGAAAAGTCTGTAACTTCTTAAACATTTTGCAGCAGTCTTCCTGAGTATAGGAGTTTTCTTCTCATTTTCTCCCTGCTCCTTGTCTCCATTTTTGTGGCATTTTTTTCCCAGTTTCAGACATCCTGCCTCAAAATTGTCTTTTACTTCAGCTGTACACTGTCATACTGCCCTCCTTAACTATTGTTCTGACAATATTATGGCTTACTTCACTCATTCTTCAAATTTGTGATCTGGATGACAAGCCTGCAGAGCTGTTCTTATCTGCTGACTGTCTTTTGTCTCCAAACAAGTGCTCATCCCCCCTTTTCCACACAAAGATACCATGTCTGATGCCACATTTATGCACTACTCCCACAACCGTTTCTTTTTTACAGAGGTATAGATAAAGGCACTTTTGACAGCGAACAACACCTTCTGTCATGTGGGTTTGCTTGTGGATTATATTGAAATCATCACTAAGGGTTACTGAAAGAGAACCTAGTTTATATAGAAATGAAAATGACTTTGATTAAGGCAGTCAGATTTCAGCTATTTATAGATTGGTTCTATTTTTTTTTCCATAGAAAAAAAATGACTCTCAGTCATAACCCAGTTCTTGTTTAATGTGGAAAAGGAGGCAACTAGGAAGAACTAGAAAACACAAGGTAGATAAGGTGGAACATTCTTATTAGTGAGACGAATAATTGCCATTAGGGGGTCAGACTCTGCTCTCCCTCTGCTTCTCGCTGAAGGCTAGATTACTCAGTCTGTTGGGGATACACTATGCTGCACAAGCATGATAAAATACCAACAAGGGAATTAAAGAGGTCAGAGATGCCTCAGGAGAACTCCCGGATGCCTTTTTACTGGTGGTGCCACAGTCTCAAAGCTTGCTATGCTTGCACCAAGCCCAGAACCAGAAGTGATGTGGAGATGGAAGGGAGGCATCTGGATACGATGCAGTTCAGGTCTAGAAGCAGCTTGTTTTCACACGTCACTAAACCCAGTTTCACAATCCTTATCTCAGATACACTGCTCTATGAATTCAGTCAGAATGATTTTGGACTCCAACTGGCTGTGTTCCTGTGTTCCATCCTGGGAACATCTCCATTAGCTTGGGAACCTCTGTATTGTGATCCCTTTCCTGCTACAGCTATCCACTCTGACATCTCCCCTCCACACACACATACCTCCACCAGCACTACAGGAATGAAGGTCATAAAAAGAACATTTAATTGTGGGTAGGAAAAGAAGTGCTTCATTATCTTTTAGCACACAAGCTTCAGCTCATCCCAAGTGACAAGAGCTAAAGCAGATTTCTAATGCTCTGCAAGCAGTCTTTCTCTCCTTTTGCCCACATGTAGCAGTGGAAAGACTATCATTTGTAGAGAGTCATGAGAGTCTGTCATTGTAGAAGGGCTCTTGAGTTACTGGAGACTTTTACTGTATCCTGAGTGCTTCCAGCAAGCCCGAGATATACATCCTTTAGAGAATTTATAGTAAAATGGAATTCAGACTATCAAAGATAAACACCAGTGGCATCTCACCATTCAACATCTGTCTTCTTTGAGGTTCCTTTCTGTCTGCCCTGGCCACACTGCTGGAGCTGCCCAGTGACCCCTGAAGATCAATAAAAGATCATGCAGCAATTATATACACAATCTCAGCTCAGTATCCTGACAAATAGCTTGGTTGGTCATTGTAGTCTAGATTTTAATAATGCGAATTTTCTGGTTCAAGGGTTGTAATGTGCATTGCAAGTACATACGTGGGTATTGATTTCACTAACCTGAAGCACTGAAATTAGGTGTTTGAGATAACACACTCTTGCGACAAGCGTGCTGTATGGAAAGGAACAAACAGAAAGGAACAAATTCCTGCAGTGGTGACTCAGAGCACCTACGACTTTGGAGTGAGTCCAGAGAGATTAGTCTCCTAGCCTGCGCATCTAAACTTTGGGAGTCTGACCATTCACCTGCAAATCTGCTCTAAGAATCTCTGTTCCATGGGAGGCCAGAGAGCCCTTCTGGAGCACAGCCATATTCCTCTGGCACCACATCCCTTGTGTTGTCTATCCCTTACAGGACATCCCTGTAAGGCAGACGGACGGAGCAGATGGATAGGCAACCAGTTGACTTTACTAGAACAGCCTTACTGATAGGCCATCTCCAGGCACCTAGGCTCTGAGCAGGGAGTTCAAAGGCAGGGTAACTCCATTCTGTACAAAGGCTTTTTGCTGGACTACAGCACAGATGATGGAGCGCTGGTCCTAGCAAAACTCTTAACTATATGGAAACATAAAGAAAGCCGAGATGTACCTGAGGAACAGCCCTAAAATTAGCACAGAAAACAATATGATGTATAATGGAAACATTTTCTCCTAAAGCTACTTCAAATAGCGAAAAAGGTAAATAGCAATGTCTCTTTATTACAGACTACATAAATATTCTGCTACTGAGGATGCCATTGAAAGTAGAGTTTACTCTTGGTAAATAAAGATACCAGATTAGCAGAAGGATTCATAGTGTTTTAGATTTACTAACATATGCAGAAAATGAAAGACAACAGTTTTACAGCACTTCATATCTTCATAGCACTGTGTAAACATTACATAGTCACATACCTCAGAAACAGCAGTATCATCACAATTCCCCAGCAAGACCTAGCTTTAACGAGACACCTGCTCTGTGAGAAGGCTGGCTTCCCTATCTGTCCAGCCTTTGGCTCTACTACAGGGTGGCTGAATATGGTTATGGTTTTCTGTCGCTCAAACAAGAAGAGAAACTCATAGGAAGTAAATCACTATACCGTTACTGGGCTGTATACCACTACTACTTTTTTTAGGCTGGTGAAATGATCCAGAGCCCACACTCAGTTACCTAAGCCATCTAATACTCTTTGCATAGCCATTGCAAAACTGGTCTCAAGCTATACCATAAACTTCCACCATTATCACCCATTAAAATTCTTCCTTACTTAGGGAATGTTTAAACATGTGTTATTATATTGTGGCTGATATAATTGTGGCTGACAATGTGGGTGGGGAAATGAATAAGATTTTTTTGGTCCATTTACCTCTTCTAGTGCCCAAAAGCTTTGCCAAAAATGTAAGAAAGGAAGCAATCACTCAAACAATCCAATAAACATTTTCTTCATGTGGGTGATCTCATGATACAGCAACCACAGAAACTATAATAGTCATTTAAAGGAGCTTTTCCACCCCGGATACAAGAAATGTTTGTCTATCAAACTGACTGACTATTCCTATAGTCAGTAAGCTAAGACAGTTATATTAACTGCAGTTTATTAGATGGTATTATAAAGCTTCTTCAAGAACCAGGAATTTGAAGGTATCAGTCTACAAACAAGAATATTATTAAAAGCCTGGACACGGTCCCCCCCACCACCCACCAAACTAGGAGTGTAGTCACTGTAGAGTACTTCTCCAATGATGTATAGAGATCTCATGCAATGTGAATCACCCTGACTGTGCCTATCTTTCTCCATTGACTAAAGAAGGCAGATAACTAGGTCAGCTAAGCTCTTCACCTATAAGTCTTCAGAGGATTGCCTAAGATTAAAGAAAATTAATTCTGTCCTATGTTTGGTATAGTCACTGTTCCCCTGCAAAACATAATGAAACTGCACATAGGTTTTTATACAATGAACTTGACCTCTCATTTTCATCCATTAATAACCTTCTTTTTTCTGTTTCAGAATCTTCTTTAAGACAAATTAGTCCCTTTAAATTTTTCGCTGAGTGGAGACTTTTCCTCTTTCCTGCATGTGTATGTGGGCTGATGACTGATGCATCATCTGTTTGAAGTTAACACCACTAAGTTCTCCGGGCAAAAACAGTTCTCTCTCTCCTATGCTCAATATATACTCCTGAAGAGTAAGCAGAACTGCTCTGAATGGAAGGAGAAGATTACAGTGACCTTTTTTATACTAGTACAAATTTCTCCATACTGCTGTATTGCTTCATACAAAATGTTCTCCAAACTTCAGCCGACTGTCAAAGGAAATAGGCAATGAGATGCTGCAACATTTGTTGCATTTTCCCTGTGGTTCCCCATGAGTACATGAAAGAATTGGATTATTGAGAGATGGTAGTCAAAAGAAGATACTTCTAAAAATATCTTCTCCTTGGGGAAATAGGCCAAAAAGAAAGGGCAAAAAATGGGGAATTGATATGAAAATGTGAGCAAAATAAAGGGATGTTGTAGCCTTAGATGTGATGACAGTATCCTCTGTGCTTTTCTGTAAGTCACTCCATCCCTTTCTAACATGCTTGAGTGCTTTCTTATCGACTGCAAACAACATTTGAACTAATGGCTCATATTCAGAGTAATAAAAGAGACTTGGATTTTGAGGAGTCCTGAGTATCTGCATTGCCCATGGACAGAAAGCTCTGAAAATCTGACAAATTTGATAAATCCTAGGTGAATAAACTGGCATCTGAATTAGTACTTCATGCACAGAACTTTTGGAGAACAGCTATGGGAGCAACTTCCGGAGAAGCAGAAGTAAAACTTCTTTTCACATTCCTTGAGCAAAGGCATGTGTTTAAATTTTACATTTTGTTTCTTTCTTTGACAGTCCTGGAGTAAATTTTAAGAAGTTTTTAGGCCAAGTAACCTTTTTGCTCTTTAGTTTTGCTTAAGGGTCTTTGCAGCTCTTATAGCTGCAATGATAGCATTATCATTGAAAACAGTTGAAAAGGAACTATTTATGAGATGCAGCATACTGTCAATCGAGCATATTCCAAAAACACTACACAGATCCATAAAATGCTATGCAGTAATAGCACATAATAAACAGCCTCCAGAAATGCCAACATGCATACATACATACATGGCTTTAAAGAATGTATATATACAAAATAAAATTTAAAGTACCAGCACTATTTGCTGGACAGATACAAAATAATGAATAATGTTGTCTTAGTGTTGAGATTAACACTTCATTTTCAGACAATGAACCTTGCTGTTTTATTGTTTCGATGCATTTCTGTTTTGCCCAGAATCTGTATTTAAGCTGTTTTTTTCATTTTATGAAGCTATTTTTTTTTTTAGCATAAGCAACTTTTCTCACTCACAGACAAGAACATGACGATCAGCTTCCTTGAGTATCTAGTCAAAGGACAGATGATGAATTTATTCCTCATTGCCCCTGCAGGCTGTTGCTTTTTCACATGCTGACATGCTGCAATGAGCACTTTACAATGCATAGCTGACCGGCTCTGATACCACTGATCCTTTATAAATTAAGAGGCAAGAGGCTCCAGCCCATCACGTAACTCCATTACCTGGATTTGGATTAAGAATGCTCTGCACAAGTTACTATCTTTCTCTTTGCTGCTACATATTAGGCACATTGAGAATAACTTCTGGAATTCTTTTTCTCAAATCATCCTTTTACTGCCCATCTTAAAGATCTGCCAGAGATATATTCACCAGTGAGCTGCAAGGGCCTAGCCTGGGAAAAATCCAGCAATCAACAGAGAAAAAGAATAAGTTTAGACAGAATTATTTCCATTTCATTTCCATCTGCCTTACAAAACCTCATCTTGGCTAGCAGAATAAATGTTTTTATTTGCATTATAACTTCTAGGTTCAACTTATAAATATTTTACCTATTATATTACAGAAGTGACTGTCTTCCCAAGAGATCTGTTATAGCAAGCATTCTGCTTACATAGCAAGCCTGTTTGTTTCCTTCCAAACATTAGCTTTTTGCCTGGACATTTCCAGGGACAGAATTCCAGAATTCCCTGCCTTACAGTACCCTGAGCACCAGCTGCACTTGTTAAACAAGTCAGAGGGAGATCCAGCAGCTTTATGCTTTGGAAAATGATAATACATTATTTCTTTTACTAAATGACAGGTAATACCAGGAAAGTATCAAGATGTCTCCAGGTGCATTAGACCTTTTAGTTTCATCTTCGAGAGTGAGTGGCTTTTTTAAAATCTAGGGATTGCTCTCTTTCTCTCTTGCACTTCTCAGCAAATGCAATCTAGCTGTTCATCAGTCACCTATCCTTGAGACATTTTGGGATGGCTATAGCACACAGTGGTAGTTGCAGTGGCTCCCATGCTCCTGCATTCTCCTGGTATACTGTACTTTCTGCTGCAGAGCACCCCTCCTTCCCACACAGTCCCTACATACTCAGCAGATCTGCTACTCTGTCATTTTATGAGAAGAAATAAAATTAACTAGAAGGAGGGATATGAGAGTTTAGACCACCTCCTTCCCTCTGCCAGAGTAGAGAAACCACACTGATACTATCATTCCAGTGATGGCAAAGGGTAAGCAAAGCAGAGGACCAGTGCAGCTAGGTAGGGATGAGTCTCACCAGGGCAAATCCTATAACATAATATAAAGACATACATTTCAACCTTGTTCTCATGAACAGGATCTTCTTCATCATGAAAGTGAGGAAGTTTAAATTAAGCTGGGTTTCTTTAAACTTGTGAGTAACTGGGCTTTGGTCTGTGCATCAAATAGATTGGAGGTGTAATTAGCATTTTCAATAGCAGATATGGTCTCTTAACGCATCTTCCATGGTGACTGATAGGTTGCCTTTGTTTTTCTAGACAAACTTTCCCCATCAAATCAAACCAATATATTCACATAAGATACATCCACCTAGCTGTGTGTAGGATAATACCTATATTTCACTACAGTTCAGCTCCAGGCAGTAGCACTGCTGGCCGCTAGCGTGGAGTTCTAGGTAGATTCACCAAGAGACCTTCGATAAATCACAGAAGTCCAATTGAGGCATATCAGAGCTGAGGACAAAAACCATTAGATGTTTTGTCATCTACACAGTGCAGACTTCCAAAACAAATTAATTTGGAGTGTAACTACTGTCAAGACAGCTTTTCTGTTTCATTAAGGTTTTTTCCCACCACTAGCTAAGTAGCATTCACGAAGTCAGCCATATATTCTGACACAAACTCATAGTCAAACTGCTCCTGCAAACAGACAAAAGAGTAGGCTAAATGTACCTATGCTCTGATCCAGCTCTTTCGCTCTTATGATCTCTGACCTTCTATAACATCAGAGCTGCATCTTGAGGAAAATCAGAGAAGTATCACTAGATATTTGCCCTGTTCTTACACTTATATCTGCTTTTGGCCACTAAATTAGACAGATAACAGGCTAGATGGATCTTGGATATGGCCTAGTACAACCATTCTTATAGTCTCTAATAAAAGAAGATTGAAGAATAGCCAGGGATTCCAGGAGGCACTGCTATTCTCAGAGAAAGTATTCAGACATTATAGTGATGGGAAGCCATCCAAAACTCTTAGGTAGATAGATGGCAATGAACTACAGAGATAAACAGATGGCTCCCAAACAAAACAAACAAACAAACAAACAAAAAGTTTATAGCAACAAATATTAAGAAAAGATTCTTAAGCCATTTTATAAACTTCTTTCAAAATACCAGAACAAACTATTATATCTGGGCTTCTTAAGCATTAGAACTATTTTTTTAAAGTTGACTTACACAAACCAAAAAAAAGTTATGTAATTTTCAGTTAAAACTTGCAGACTACAAAAATAGCATCCAAAATTTTTCCTAATAATCCTTTCTGGCTAAGGGATTTTTAGGCCAAGTTTCTGCCCTCAAAACTTTTATATAGCCCAGTTATAGTTCTGCAATTCTTTTAGTGCAGTTTAAAGCAGCAGCTAAAGTCAAAGTGAATCAGGGTTGCTTGGTCCTGTCCTCTTCTCCTGTTCTGGAGGAGGGCAGCCACTTTGTTCTTTCCTCCTCTACTGTCTTGGCACTGGCATTTGTGCAAGAAGATTAGTCTCTTCAGAAAACTGATTTGGCTTAAGACTAAAAACTCTCTCTTGCTGGGCTGTTTCAGCTGCCAGCTGCCAAGGAAGTATTTGATGCTAGTTAAGTATAAGGAGACTCTGGTTCTGCAGGGCATAGAAGATGCAATTTGCAGGTTTAGTCAAGACCTTTAACTTGATTCCTCAGTTCTCTGAAAAGACCATCCTGGTACAAATGGATCAACCTGAAAACTGCCTGCCTCCAGGGATGATTTACATTCTTTCAGTGATTTGCCTACTGTGAGAGAAACACTGAAATTTTGTCTGGCCCATACCTTCAGGCAGTGTTCCTCCTCTTTTTAAGTCCCAGTGATGTTCTTTCTGCATTCTTTCCTGTACAGGACTCTGTTTCCACCCATTGCCAATTTTTAATGGAAGTTTACATTTTTATCAAGTCGGATTTCTCAAATCCTCCCCCCCCACCAACCCCCAGCTCCTCATGCTGATAGTCAGAGATGGGTCTCTCAGGTAAAGAACATCTGACTCAAAATTCACTGGAAATCACTGTCTCCTAATATTCTCAGCACAAGCAGAGACATCATGCATGTAAGGTTACTTCCAATATGAGAGAAGGGATATTTTAACATTTCTTCCCCCACTGCACCAGTAAAAGAAGTAGTTATAGCCTCAGTCTAATAGGGAAGGGGGAAGGAAGGCTGTAAAGCCTGTAAGCCACAACCACTGGCATCAACCAACATATATGGGTCTTTAGCATCTCTTCTTGTTTGCATTTCTCAGAAGTAGAAAGAGAATCAAGTATCTCCTAGCAAAATTATTTAGGTTCTATTCCTATGATTCACTTCTTAATGATTACTGTCTTAGGTTGACCCCACAGATTAAACCCCCTTATATTAAACCCTACAACATCTGGATGAAAGGTTTTAATACAAACATTTAAACCTAACAAGCCCATATGATTTTCAATCAATCTTATGATAAAAAAAAGTATATTGCAGGTAATTCACTGTGGTAAAACAATTAAGAAATTAAATATCTCATGGAGATCCAACAATATTTTAAATTTAGCTGCTTCCCTGAGTAAAACATTCTACTGCCATGACAAGCTGCAAAGGCAAGATTATTTTTTCCTTCAGAGTCTACATGTAGAAGTTGCTATTGTTCTATGGGTTTAATGCTTCCTCTTTGAAAAATAAAATAATATTTGAAGAATAGTTCTTGAAAGCAAATGCTGTAAAGCTCACTGTTTCATGAAGAACTTCATTTAATGGGATTTGTCAGGGTTACTAACATAGGACTGCTTATGTGGCTATTATGACTATTCCTAATAGGGCAGTGATATTGTGTGTATCTGAAGAGCTCTAGGTGCTCCGCAGAAGCCAGATATGTCTCACTGACCTCATAAAACTGATGCAAAGTTTTCTTGGCAAATTTTTCACACTTGGCAGTTTGTCCTAAGATGTAAGGGCACAACATGAGACTTGTCAGCACTCCTTTAAGCTTGACAACTGAAACATTTTCACTATGCTTTAATGGCTATGTGCCACACTCCTATCACTGGAGGAACCAGGTAAACACCTAAACATCATCTAAAACCTACCACAGACTCAAATGTTATCCCTTCCAGCTCAGAAAGTCCACAGAGGCCGCCTCATTCTCCCTCCATGGGTGAACAGATCAGAGTAGCCTCTGGCCAAATGTGCCATGGGCAAAGAGTACCTATAAATACGTGTAAATCTGTAGAACTCTCCAGCCATTGAGATCTTGAAAGCACCTCTCCAGTCCAAATGGCATGCCAGGTGGCCTTGTTTGGATCATCCTGACGTACTCCTACTTGTTGTAGGGCACCAAGGGAGAGTCTTCTGACAATTCCCGTCCCTGCTTTAAAATCGACGCTTCTTGAAAAATGCTGATGATGAAAAGGGGAGAATTCACCTGTATGACCTCCACAAAACAGTGGCATGAAGCCCTTGTATATTCCAGTTGCTTAAATTATTGTTAAGCTCTTCAGGGAGCCTTTGCACCATATGAAAGCCAGACTAAAATTTGGAGCAAAGAGTCAGTCCTTATGCTTTGCCCAGGATGTCATTACAGATCAGTCGAGAAAGCCTGGGAACTGATTCATTACTGCTTGCCACAGAGCCACTGCCCTAAAAATCAGGTCTGAGTGCAGATTCTTGCACCTCCATGCAGTAAACCCAAAGATTATAGTCCGTGAAAGATCTGGCTGAACAGATCAGTTTGCAATGTGAGGAATTTCAAGTCCATGATACTGTATTATCTCAACATTATGCCCCATGAAGAGGGCTTTCCATTGCCCAGCTTAGCTAAGCCTCCAGCTGGATGCCTACACAGAGAAGGGGGCTCTGCTCCTCTTGTACTCCCTCTGTTCTCCTTTTACTCAGGATGGCACAGAAAGGGACTCCAAATGCTCAAGTTTTTATAATAGTTGTTACCAAGTGCTAGAATTTCTCAATAAAATTTTTAATATACTAGAACTCAAGTAAAAAAAAGGCAATATGCTTATAAAATACATATTTGCAGTGCTATACTACACACACTCTGGTAGGACGGTGCATATTAGTGTTTTCAAATGCAATTTAAAATAGTGGGACCTAAGAACCAAATTCCCTTAAACTCCACTGAAAACCTCTGCCTGAGTGCTTTGAAGAAACAGCTTTTATTGCATAGTTGTATTTTAACTCAAAACTGTAGAATTTTAGGAGTTTGGGTGTCTGGCTTGAGACCTACCACAAATGAAACTGACCTCATCATAACCCTTAAAGAAGCCAACAACCCAACAGCCTATGTGAGAAATTGCCACAAATATTTTGGCAACATGCACCAGTCTGAAAGTCAGCCTTTTAGGGCTGACCTAGCATGAACATTGAACCACATGTCAAGCTGTAACTCCTCTCTCCCTTCTAAAACTGCAACTGTCTCATTTCTTTTTTTTTTCAATCCACAATCCAGTGCCTGAAGTTCAGTACTTTATGTTAACAAAAAGTCTTGACCTAGAGAGTGTTAATTTTCTCAGGGTCTGCCAAAGGAGAAAACTTTTTCTAAAAAAGCCAGATCCAGTAAACCAAGAAGTTAGTCACTGCAGCACCTAGAATGGAACAAAAAGTGTCTGGAATGGAATTCAGAACCCTGTATTAGCCTACAGACTGAGGTAGCATAGGACGCAGAGAGCACAAATATAGTCAATTATGGAATGTTTTAGTCAGGTATGAAAAATCCCATCCTTCAGTGTCCTTGTCTTTTCTGAGTCCAAATTCCTGAATCTTCTGCTAAGCCAGATCTCTGTTCTGTTTTTCAAAGAGTAGAAAGACTCTCTAATTTATAGCGTAATGCAGAAGAAACTGCTGCGGCATCTGCCCTCTCTTCTTTTGGAATCGCATAGAATGGAAGAGACTCAAAATGCCACATGAAAAGAACCGAATCAAATATCTTTTTCCCGGTAGATTGCGCTGATACCATGATTTAAGTTACATTTTCTCCTCTTTCTCTACCTGATAGTGAAGTCCTGCCACAGAAAGAAATACAAGGAAGAAGTTAGAAATATCCCATAAGTGTCCTTAATCATTAGGACATTCATATGGGGCAGTGGAACCGTCATCTCTCTTCCCTCACTTCTCTTTGGGCTACAGAAACACTCTTTCGCACACATTGTCCTCACGGCTGAGATAAGAAAGATGATAGCCAAGTAAGTAGAACTCCATGAGTAGAAAAGAGATTGAAATCTGAATCCAGGTGTGGCTTCATCAGGAAAATCAATGCTTTCGTTTTCTCTTCTCCTTCAGTACATGTATGATCTGGTGCAGCTTCATCCACACAGCTTTTCACAATGTCTTTATTCAGTTTGAAGCCATAACTATCATTCTCCTGCACTGTGTTCTCAGTTACTATGACCAAAATCATCATGTGACGGATGGGAGAGGAGGTTCTACTGCATTTGCTTCTACAAAGATGCAGGCCATAACAGCTCGTCGTTGCAATCATGTGGTGCTTAAGCTCAGCTCTGGCACGAGCTAAACTGGTTAGCTTTGTAAATTCTGGGCATACAGCATTAGGCACATTGAAAATGTTAAATTAAAAATTTAAGTTCCCTTTGGAGGTTAGACACCTCTTAATCAGCCAGTGTTGAATCATGGATTTGAACACAAGCATTTAAATTTTCTTTATATCTTCCTTTGAATACCTTAAGTCGTACTTTAGATCTGGTCCTAGGTAACAAACAGCAAGAGAACCCTCTGCAGAACAGCCATTAATTTCATGTCCTCAGTGTTAGTTTCATTACTTTTTGACAAGAGAGTGGTTTATTTTTTGGCTTCTTTGAAGATTTCTCTTGACACTTTTATGTCTAGCAGTCTTTGTGACCACTGCTATTAAATGCTACTTAATAAAAGGCTTGAAATTTGGGGAAATTTAACCCAAGAATATTTTCACTATTACCTCAGAACCAATATCATAGCCTCATAAATACAAGAAAGTAATTAAAAACTAACGCCTCTTTTCAACAGGTCGTACAGAAGAGTTAATGTGAAAAACTGGTAACAAAGAAATGCTAAGTAAAAGCAAGGACTTAACACCTCATTCATTAGAATCTCTGAAATGCCTGGAATTTATTGCAGAGAAGACTTCTTTTCACCATAATTATGTGAAAGACCAGAATAAAACTGAGTTAAATGAGGCAAATATATAAATAAGAGAGCCTGGAGTTTGTGGTAGCTTTACTTGCTATCTTAATTATATATTTCCTTAGAATGTTTCTTTTTTCCCTCCCTTGGACAGATGGAGTAAATTAATCTTAAATGCAGCATAAAATCTATCCCAGATCCTCTCATATGCCAGTGCTTAAACATAACTAACCAGGATAATAAAAGTCAGAGACAGAAAAGATCTATTAGCTGACCACCTAAAATTTTACATGCAGAAATGTATCAATTTAACTAAATCCACTTCTAAATATTTAAGGAGGTTTGGTTACATCTTAAATCAGTTCAACAGTGGCTAAACTCAATTTATTTGACTTTGAGATTACACTTAAAAGTGAGTGGGAGTGACCTGTTTTTAAAGAGTTGTACTGATTAAATAAATGCATGTGTGTAGACTAAGAATCAGCGAAACAGCAGGATCGTCCAGTGCTGGTACTACAGAACACTGAATACCTCCTTGGGGGGGAGGGGAGGTTCAATGTCCTCCATTCCCACTGTAGTTGTTGGAGAGCAAATATTTAGCTGTTCCCAGAAAAGAGGCCCAAGTTGGGAATCCTGAATTTTTGTCTCAGTGCTGCCATTCTCTTGCCTTGGGCAAATCACTCAACACACAGTGTCTGAAAGTACTAAAGGCCTCTTACCTGAATGTGGTGATTCAAATATTAGTAAGTTGAGGACCAGATTCCGCCACAGTTATTCTCACACCCTGGCACAGCACTTTGGCCCCAACCCTAAAGGAAAAAAAAATGCACTTAATTTTGCACATATGAGTAAATTGATTTAGATGGTATAGTCAACTGTCAGGAGGGAAGGAAGAGTTTGTTGATGTAATTTCTGGATTGAAATTACTCTCTCTCTGCTAGTACAGGACTGATGTGTATCAAGTACCTTTTATAGCATTTTATCCAAACTAGCATTTAGTAACTTGCTAGAGGAAAGTGGGAAGAGGGATTCCAATTAGGGGGAGGGTTATGCCATACCTAGAGCCTTATTTTATTGGAATATTTATGTTAAGTGTTCCACATAAACTTATATTGCTTTTAAAATGACATGTGCACAAATCAAGCCAGATATTCAAAACATGTTAAACACTAAGCTCCCCATACACCACTAGGATTTTTTCTGATTCTTGATGAATAGATAAAGGAACTAGAAAATTTCTTCTAAATATTACTGGATATTGGTCACTAGATCAATGGATCAATGGACTGACCTACGAAACCTGGCCTGTGAAAACTGACCTATCGCCTGTGAAACTCAGAGGCTCAAGAGTTGCACATGAGTCCAGCATCCTTCCCGTGGTGGGATCATGGGAACTCGCTGCTTTATTGACTTACAGTTTCATCATGGGCATTTCTGGCTTTGATGTATGCTCCTTGTTCCTTCAGTGTGCTAACAGGACCTTCGTAGCTATTCCCAAGTTGCTCTCTTTCCCTTTGATTTTGCAACGTTCCTACCTACATATAGTTTATTTTAGAGGGCCAACACCGTACACTATTAGAGACATCAATGGCATGGACTACACACAGCTTGAGCCTGCTAAACAATGTTGGTTGTTGCCATTAATTTGTGTTAGCTTATGCCTATAAGCAGCTCACTCTGCCACTGGCAGTATTTAAATGAAGGACATCAATATCAGACTATGTAGACAGCTAAACCAGCTCAGCAATTCTTTTGGCAATGTAAGATTGTCTTGTACAGTGTATTTCTACATTCTGGTCCTGTCTAGTATTTTATGTTTCAAATACTGAGATTTTCACCATTTGCTTTCTTTCCTGTGAGGTACAAATAAAAAAGGTGGAACAAAAGAATTATTTAACTTTTTTTTGCTTATGATCACATTCTGGAAGTGGCTGTCTCTGGCAGCTGACAAATTAGGTAGTTACTGGCAATCTTTCAAGAGAAAATTCCAATTCCCCAAAGCTGAAATTTTCTACAAAACATTTGTGGAAAAGGCTTCCCAGTTTCCAGGGTAGATTCTTTTTTACTTTATTTTTTTAAGTTGTCCCATAAAATGTTGATTGCAGAGAACACAGGAATACCAGCTTTCAGGTTTATACTTGGATCTGATTCGGCAGATGCATGAATATTAGTCTCAGCTTGGAGACAAGAACTAACAAACCATTCTGCCTCCTTCCCTTATCCGCTAGGGCCCCAAACGACTGCACGGATTAACGAATGACTGATGTTTTGGCCGAACATGACCTAGCTTCACATCCTGGTGTTGGTGAGTATTTATACCAAACGCGAGTGATGGAGAAAACGAGACGTGCTCACCACCAGATACAAATCAGGCTGGCATGCAGGAGACGTGTCGAACACAGGAGCCCGTCTGCCGCTTTATATTTCACTGTCTTCTTTTCGAGCTGCCCCACTAGCGGCACATCTTGCTCTATCAGCATTTCTTCCCTGGGAGCATTCACAAAGCTCTTTTTGCCTCAGGGCAGAGCAGTTTTTTTCCTTCATTATTACAGAAATTCTCACAGGGCTGGAAAGCCATTCCCTGCCCACCTCTGCATGTAATTTCAACATAATTGCGTTTCATGTAATGAGCAAGTGGTAAGTAATGAGTCAGTGCCAGGTGACACAAGGGGAGACCAGAGGGAGCTCAGCACAGCCCGAGACTTCAAATAAAAGACAGCCACAGCATATATTCCAAAAATGAAAACAGACGGATAGTGAGGAATTGGGGCTTTTAACAGATGCGAGGCACGACACCTCTCAGCCCTTCTTTCCACAGGAAACACAACCGTTACACGCGACAACCGTTACAGTCTCCCGTCGCCCAGCGGTGGCACGCGCGCGGCGGCCCGCCGCGGCCGTTAACGCCTGGAGGGCGGGGCGCGCGCCACCGCCCCGCCCCGCCGCGCAGCAGGGGGCGGCAGCCGCAGCGGCGGCGCCGACCGCCGCGCCGCTCGCCCAGGCGGCTCCGGGCCCGGCCGCCGCCGCCATGGACAAGAAGCCCGGCGGCGAGGATGACTGCGTGGACTCGGGAGCTGAGACGGGCGGGTGAGTGAGTGAGTGAGTGAGTGAGTGAGTGAGTGGGGCGCCGGGCGCCCCTCACCTTCTCCTTCCCTCGGCGGGGCGGCGGCTGCTCCCCCGCGGCCGCCGGCTGCACTTGTTGCCGGGGCCGGGGAGCCGGTGCTTCCTCGCAGGCTTTGCGCCCCGGCACACGGCGGCCGCAGTGGGGATTTCCTCGCCTGTCCGCCGGCCGGCAGCGTCCCTCGCGTTTAGTTTTCTGGCCAACTGTCCTGTTTTCCTCCTCCTGCCCCACCCGCGCTCGCCGTGGGGGGGGGGTGAGGAGCCACGGGGCAGCGTGGGGCTGGGGAGGGGGGTGCGGAGGTGGCTGCGGCCAGGCCCCAGCTGCCCCGTTCAGCTCCTTCGGGGCAGCCGCTGCGTGTTCTGTGCAATCCTCTGTGGAGTGGGGATCTTGCCTTGGAGGATTGCCGTGCTTGGAAGGCCCTGGCGGTCCATTGCAGGAAAAGAGCACCTCATCATCCTTGTTTTACACCTGGGAAGCAAGGTGTGGAGATGTTATGGGTCCTGTGTTTCAAGTGTGAGCCCTGAACCACCTTGTGTGGCCTCACCAGTGCAGCCGGGCACTGTGCTTCATGGACTGTTAGCAGATCCCGCAGCACAGTGTTTAGGGATTGATTCTGCCCCATCCGTCTGTGTCCCTGGATAACTGTGCTAAGGATGGCTGGAAATGTGCCTGCTCCAGCCTGCTGCCATCTGCCCTTGTGGCAGAAACACCTGGCCAGCATCAGGCAGGCAGGCTGAGTCCTTGGAAGGACTGTTGAAGAGCCACTGAGGTATATTTGGTATATTTGTAGCACCACAGAACTGGGTTGTTGCTCTTATGAGTCTTGCAGTATAGACCTACAAAGTACCGTGAACTCTGCTAGTGGTTTGTCCAACCAGTAAGTGATGTAAAAGAGGCAAGGGGAGTGATAGTTCAACCTGTACTTGTCATACAAGAGCAAAGAAAGCTTTATCTGGCTCCAGCTGCCAGAATTACAGTATGTTTTTTAAGTTGGATGACTTGCGCTAAGATCACTGGGCTAAGGTCCCCAGTTCTAGCTACTGCAGCTCCTTCTTCTATGCTGTCTCTGTGGTGGAGATAGGGGCCAGTCTTCCAGCCAGTCTTACATGCTGCTGCCATATTGTCCTGTCAGGAGCAACCATGAGTCTTTGCTTGTTCTCTGGCTCCAGAAGGACGAAAGGAGGTTGCCTATTCCCTTTACTCTGTTCTCTCCTAGATTCTCATTCTCCTTCATCCTCACTTTCCCAGCTGTAGTCTTGACTCCTTGCCTGGTCTTTCTCCCTTGGTCTCCAATCTGACTGCCTCATGGGCACAAGGGTGTAACATATAGACAGGGTTGGGCAGTGTTCCTATTTTTTCTTTGAGCCCATCTACCTTTCTACTGTAACAGCACATGCTGAGATTCTGGGAAAAGAGACTACCCTTACCTCGAACTGATACAAGTAAATAAAAGTATCTACTTGTTTGTCAGGGCATTGTGCTCAAGTACAAGACTGAGAGTATAACAGAACTGAAAAGCCACTTCTTGGTTGCAAAGTGGTGGCACAGTACCCAAAGTAGCGATATATATATTTTTGAGGTTTTATATGAAAATGAGATATTGCTTTTTTTCTTTTCATACGTCCAGCTATTCATTCTAATCAAATTTTTAAACTGTTCTGTCATCTGAGAAGTTGTAGACTTTTTTCCTTTCGCTGTAAATTATTGCAATATTGTGGACACACATAATGGTGAAAGTTTTAAAATGTTTTATGTGATAGCAGCATAAAGAAAAAAAATCCAGGCCTTCTTTCTAGTCCTTGGGACAGCAGCTTTTTAGTTCATCTTTGGGGAATGTGGATAAAATGAAGACAAAATAAGCAGTGAATTCTTGGCTGATTGAAAGCTCCAAAAATCCCTGATGGGTCAAGTCACTCTTAATTTGCTCAGCTTATCTGGAATAGAAAAACCTGCGTTTTGTTGGGAGGGGCACTTGGAAGGATTTGACCCAGATGGTGACATTAGCCTTTAGACCTTAGTGATCAGCAAGACAGCTGCTCATGCCTGGTGCTGAGGTGTTAAAGCTGATGATTTTATGAGGCATCTTTGTCACAGGCTTCACAGTAGAAGGTGTAGTTTAGCAGAAGAAGCTGTTTGAGGAATTTTAATCGTGACATATGGTAATTAATAACTGCAGTGCTTTTCACTGAAGTTTATTTTGAAAAAAAAAGAACTCAGACTTCTGCATTTCAGTTATTATTTTTCATTCTGTTTAGCAGCTATTTTAGTCTGATAAACATGATACGTATGTCCCTTTCACAATGTTTATATTTCAGTCTTCTCACCAAACCAACTGTTCACAGCACTTACTTTTTCTTCTTAGTGAAGATCTTTTACTTTATCTCAGTCCAACAATAGCTATTGTTGAATTGAATTCTTTTTCTCCAATTACCAAGGGTTTAAAAAATTTTTGGATGTTTTGAAGATCAGCTGTCATTCTATGAATATCCTATGTATTAGAAGAGACAACTGTCAAAGTAATTCAGTAACAGTTTTGTATCAAATGATCTCTTTCTGTCACTCAATGAACAGTAGCGTATGGTGACAGTATAGTAAATCCAGGTGCTGCAAGCCATTACCTTGATGGTTTATAATGATGTGTGAGCTCTTATATGGAGTCTGTAGCACTGAAACTGTTCATAGCAACTAGTAAATCTAATACACTAAATGCTCTAAATGGTGTATGTTTCTTAAAGTTTTGCTGTAGCTTCCTGCTACAGAACAGGCAAAACTGCTACAGAAAAGATCCTTTACAGTTTTAAAACCTCCTTTTTACCATATCCATTGGAAGATATCTTCATGTTACTGCATTTGCCTCAGTAGATAGGAATGGCAAAGAGGCTGTAGAAAAAAAATAGTTTATTTTAAGTTATAGAATCCAATAAGAATGGATTGAGATGTTGTTGTCAAGTACCTAAATAAAGAGAATAACACATATAAATCAATTAGTCAATATAGACTAATTTTTAATGAGATTTGAAAGAGTTTCACTCTCCTTGATTTTAGAGACTTTGCTTGTACACAGTGTATTTTCTTAGGAAATGTATTTTGGGGCTTTTTAGTATAAAAACTTGATTTCATCTGTTACTAAATCTTATAAACCAGGACTGCTGGCCACAGACAACTTTTTGTGGTAATAATTTAATCAGTGGTTTTGTATCGTAAAACTTGACCTTCTAGAAAGAAGAACCTGGTCTTTCCCCCCCCCCCCTTTGTTTAGAAACAGAGAAATACATGGAAGAAAGAATTTCAAGGGAGGAGGAATATATGTTTAAGAATTGTAGATAACTTGTAATGAAAAAGATGCTAGAAATCTATTACCTAACAGCTTAAGAGAATGAGTTGTAGAAATGTGCATTTTCAAGCTTCCTTGTTTTACAAACCACGCAGACTTTATTTCATTATCCTCATTCCAAATAGCTAAGCATTTTTGTGTGTCTTTCTTTATCTCTGAGGCTGAAATAGCCAAACTGACATAAACTAGACAAAACTCTAGAATTTTAGACATGTAATTTTGAAGCATGGGGCAGATTCTTGCTGCCGCTAATGTCAGTGGTGAGGTGTCAGTTGAATTCATTACATTTGCAATTGAGATCCAGAGTGAAGCATAATGAATGTGGAAATCATGTAGGTTCTAAGAAATAAAGCCTTACATTTTGATTCATAAATTGTGTTTAGGTCCAGCTATCTGTATTTCAGGATTTTTTTCTGTAGGAAAGTGCTCTCCTATTTCTCAAGTGTATATGCCTTAGCACTAAGCGTAACACTTCAGTAAGATAGCTGTCGTTAATGAAGATTTTGATACATGTGACAATTCCCAGCAGAACCTCGCTTGTTCTCTTACATGGTTATAAAAACCAAGCCCTTTTAGAGTTAACACTTTAATCATCAGCTTACTAGTAATGCCAAAGATTATTAAGCATCTAATTTTTCCCTTTCTTCCTTAATTGTTCAAAATTATTAGAAGCTAACCTCTAAACCTCAGGCTTTCTTAAATTATTTGAAATCGGAACTTTAAAGATTTCTTTTTTACTTATTTCAAACAGTTCTTTTTTTTTTTTTTTTAGAGGAAGTGAGGAGACACTATCAGAGTACTTTTTCTTTTCTATATGAATTAAATAAAAACTCTGTATCTAGGCTTCTATCATGCAAACTGAATTCACTAGTAGTTTGTTCTGAGTATTTGACAAATTTTAGGAAGAAGGTGAATTCTAGTATTTATTTGGTAGCCCACAATTGCCAAGGAATAGCTCAACTATATAGAGAGATCCATTCCAAAATGGAGGATCAAAAGGTATTTGGTGCTTAGGACGCTGTGTGCTGTGCAGCACTTAAACAGAAATGAAGTTTGCTTAATACGTTAAAGATTGTTTGCAGTTACTATTTGAGGAGTTTATCCCATCCATTTCCCTTCCCTCTGTGGTTATAATTTCCCTAAGATATTTTCTATAGCGCTTATGTTAATTTCTTGACTGTGCGATAGCTACCAGTGAGACTTTGGTGAGACAGAACTATTTCAGCCTCTGTTATCTATTAAAAAGCTTGTTTTAAAAAAAATTACTGCAGTTCTGTAAACTGTGAGATTCTAAAACACAGTTGTTAATTGAAGTCAAAGTAGCCTATAGAAAAAAGGATGTATCCACTTAGAAGGAGTATCGTAATGCATGTTTGTCCTCAGTCAGAAAGGGCTTTTTAAAATATCAAACAGCTTTTTTGTTTTGGTTTGGTTTTTTTGTTTTCTTGCCGTTATATCAGCCTTCTAGCTTGAAGAGATTCAACTTTTATTACTTTGTCATCTGTGCAATAGTCTCTTAGTATGAAAGGTCGGTCTCTTGTCACATATTGCATCCATTTATGTGAAACTCAGGAATACAGATCACTGTTGCTAAAACCTATTTTAAGACTCTCTCTTTTTTTTACCTTTTTTCCCCCCTTTTTTTGCTGAGACATTAACTCTATATATCTGTCACTCTGGGCATGTCAAGGTATGCAATTTGTCTGTGATTGGACATCTGTTTAATATAAAATTGAGCTTTTTGTCACAAACTGAGGCTGAGGCATCATTTCTAATCAGATGTGATTGGAGTGTAACTATTTGATGAACCTCTGGCAGAAGACCTGGTAGTGTGTTGCACTGGGATTATTCACTGAAAGCAGTATGTAAGTAGAGTGTAAAGCATGTTCTGTTGACCAGAGATCTGTGCTGATACCTGTGATGGCTCAGTTCCAGCAGGGAATGAGCTTCACCTCTGCTAGCTGTGAAAAGTTAAAGGTGTTTGGTATCAGTGAATCATTTAGGCTGCTTCTATTCTTAGTGAAGAGCTCCAGCATCCTCAGAGCGTAGAGAGGATTGCCAAATGCTTTGGATGTGCTGATGTGTGTTAGCTGAAGTCCTGATGCATCCCTCTGGACAATGCAGTGTGGCCATATAGTGAATGAGGTGTGAAGGCAGGTACACTAACACAAATACCTGCCTAGTCAGATACGTTTTTGAAGATTGTAAATGACACTTCATCATTATGATGATTGTGATGTCTCTCACTTGGGGCCTCAAACTCTGTTGCTAATAAGCAATGGAGTATGGTAGTTACAATTGGAGCATGGGAGTCCATCCTCAAATTTTGCTCACTCACTCTATTAGAAATCAAGAACAACTCATTTTGAGACAAGCTACTCTAAGTTATTCCATTTTAGTAGTCTTGATTACAGAAATAGAAGTGTGATGAAGATAATGGATTTGCTTTGGATTTACTTCAGTGAAACAGATTGTAATCCAACCCACAGGAATATTGTGAGAAGAAACCTATGACAGAACTACAAACTTAAATCTTCTGACTCTCACGTTGTGCTTTAACTCTTAAACTCTCTCTTAAATTCTCCCATGTGCCCTGTAGAACACCTTCTGGGAAGGGAAGGCAAAGAAACTGTTAAATGCAACTGTTAGATGAAACAATTATTTCCTAGTACAGATGGCAGGGAAAGTGTGACTACAACAGGTGCCATACTATCAGTCCTAGGCAAGCTAAGGAGACGGACAACAGAAAAGCTAGTGAACCATATAGAATTTTATTTTTCTGGGGGATTAAGGAGTTCTGGCAATGGGGACCTTAGCCATATTGTCATGGAGTATTGTGTTAGAAATAACTTGAGACGTATGTTCATTTTGCACAGTAGTGCACCTTATGAAGATGTTTAGCTCAAACTCTAGTTATATCTTTATCAGTACATTAAACAGCACTTGGAAGAGTTCCTGACTATTGACAGTTGTCCCTATTGTTGAACACTTAAATGGTTCATGGTAGGCCCACCAGCCCTCTGCCACGTAATTCCTGGGTGTGTTTACCATGGGCCAGGGACTGCTCCCAGGAGACCATTTGGATGAAGACAGGCTCTTTAGGAAGTCAGGAGGTCTCAATGGCACAGGCTGTTACATGGCAGTTGGCCTCAGTCCCAGACAATTCTTTGGCACGTTCATTTATTAGCATAGATGTCACTAATATAGCTGATACTGGGCTGTTATTGACCAGCAGGCCTAAGTAACCCAAGCACAGAACCACCCTGATGTAGCTATAATGCTTCTGTGATTCAAAGAAATGTAAGACAGCAGTGTTTCTTGACTAAAGAAGTAGGGGGGGTTGGTATTTTTAGGTATCTTATTCAATAACTGCAAGCTGTGCTGCTAGCTACTTGCTAGTACTCACAGGGGTATTTTCCCTTCTTGGGCATTTTAAGGCTCTGTATTGCTAACTGGCAGTGAGTAAAGCATGCTGATCTCAGAGAGCTGCTCTGATTCTTCTGTGCTCATAAGGTCCAGTGTGGTACGATAATGTACCACCCTGATCCTTCAGCTCCACTGGGAGTCTATGTCCCTCATTTCTATCATTTTTAATGTTTCTTGACATGTTCATAACTCATCTTTGCTGGTGGGTTGACCATTCAGCATGAATTCTTTGCAGACTGAAGCATCCCCTGATGAAAGGAATGAACCTTCCTTTCAGTACCTCCTGCTGCTTCAATACCCTTTTTGATCATTTTTTTTTCCTTCTTATGTGCCTGTAAAGAGAACAGTCCTTCATTTGTTCAGATTTTATCCTGAATGTCTCTTTCCTTTTATCTGTAATGTAATATCTACCCATAGCACAGAGGAAATAGCTTGCTGCAAAACCACATAATTGCCCTGGAACTTCTGAGCAGTATGATCCTAGTCTTTCACCATTAAAGTCATCGATTGCTTTACTGTTTAATTATCCTAATGAGAGAATCATTTCCCAAGAGAACTGCTAGAAGTATATACTTGGGATGTTTAAAACAGAGATGAAAAGAATTGGAGGGAACAGAAATGCTTGATGTCCAGAGGCCTATGTGACCTTGGAGATGTTTGTTTCTGTATTTAATTTTTCTAATGCATTACCACGTCAAATTGAATGTTTATTGGGTACAGTAGTTTAAAAAGTTAAAACTTTGGAACTTAACAATCCAATATCTTGAATAGTTGACTATGAGGAAAAAAGTAAAAATGTACTATTTTCCTATTTTGTAGGTAACTTACCAGTGCAGGTCATGAATCTGAATGTGCTGATGGTTAATGCTATTATTTTGAAAATGTCAGCGATTTTATTAACATTGTCATTTTTACTCCAAGGTCTAGATTCAACTCAAAACTCAAGAAAAAAAGAGAAATCAGAGGACTAAAAGTGATTCAGATTGCCACTGGAAGTCCATAGAGATGTGTGTTCTTGCCATTGGATTTTAGGCATGTAGCTGAGGGTCCCAGATTAGGAGTGTACTTTCTGTAACTTCCTCTCCAGACAGCAGAGAGAGGGAGGCAATTCATGCCTCCTTTGTTACTGACTGTAGTGGGAGCTTCGGGAGAGTACGGTTTTCCTTTAGGCATCTGAGGTTAACATAAGCCTTTGAGCTTAATTATCTTTTTTTAATTTTGTACATGTCGGTTATGCAGCAAGCATGAATTAAATATTAGCTTGAACCATATCAGAATTACAATAAAAAAATCCTACAGCCTATTAAAATGTGTTTGTGTAATTAGTCTCTGAGCATGCTGTTACCTCCTCCTTTCTCACTCCACATCTTTTTATTTTTCCTCTTGTCTCATTTTCATGTACTGCCTGTATGTAGACTGTCAGCTCCCTGGTTGAGGACTCATGTGTCCAATAATGCCCCTGAAGCACTCTAGGATAATAAAATAACAGTGTAAAGTAGTAGAAGGCTGCTTCTGCTCACGGTAAGCAAAAGACAAAATGTTGTCTTCTATCTAAAACACAAGAAATATGTATTTATATTAAATTAGCCACCAACTGCTGAACAGAGATACAGTGAAGTAGCTTTAGGCTGTTTTCAAACAGAAGAGCAGACTAGCTGAATCCTTGCCTGGGATGCTTGGAGGCAGCTGGATATATATTGCTTGCCTCTGGGCTTGTGAAGAGTGACATGTTACACAGTTGTAACACCATCCCAAATATATGGAGTGCCAAATGATACCAGCATGACTGACTAATGGAAATACTGTGCTGTTTTATGGTCCACACAGCAGTACCTAGCCAGCCCCCAGCATCTTTTCCCCCTGGTTGTTGTCCAAAGCTGGACTGGGTCGGTGTACACAGCCTTTTACCCTAGCAGAAGTGGGAAGAGGAGGGCTAGAGGCAAGGAATGCTTTCCCTCCCGCCCTTTCCCAGCTGTGCAAAGGTCCTGGGGAACATGGGATGGAGGGGTAATGTTTTATTTGGGAAGGAGTTTCTGTGTAGTAGGTATAAACAGATTGAATGAGAGGACTCCTAACTACCTGCTTCTGTAGTTTTTGCCATATGTGATGTAAAGGTATTTCTTGGCTCACTGACATTATCATTGATTGGGCATGCAGGGGCTAGTAAAAGGGAGAGAGCAAGAATGAGCTTGCCTCCCCTGCACCACACAGACCTCTTTCAAAAGCTTCAGTAGCCTTATGGTAATTGGTGGTATTAGTGGGTATCTCTAACTGGTCAAAGTGGATCGGCAAGGAGAGTTGGAGGTAATGCCTCGTCCTCTTTCTCACCTGAACAAGCAGTCTTTAGCATCTGACCTGCAGGAGGCTGCCTACCAAGTGGAGGGTTATGAAATGCAGGGATGACAGTAATTGCTTCTCCTTTTGCGGAGATATGTGCGTATTAAAACCTGAAGTAGTCATGATGAATACATGGGGTTGATGGCCTTTATTCCCTTGGATGGAAGTATGAAGGTATCCTGGGAATATGTTTAGATGGTATCTGTTTCCAGACAAATACTTTAGGAGTCCAGGCTTGCATGTTTTTCATTTAAAGCAATATTGAAAGGTTCTTGCAAATTTTTATGTAAAACAAGCACTTAAGTTTGGATCCAGGCACTATTATGGCTCCCTAAACAGTTTGCCTGTTCTGTTCAGGGATTTCCAGGGCATATATGCAAGAAATTAATTGTGGCAAAGAACTCTGGAAAGAGAGATCTATTTGGGGGACTCAGAATAATGGAGTGTGGCTGTGAACTCCAATATCAGGGACTCAGAAATCATACATAGGGCCTCACAAATGGAAATGAACAAAAAAAAATACATTCTGTGTTGACTTTTTTTTTTACTGTAATATTTCTGAATTTCAGGACATAAATGGGCCATGCTTGTGAGTTGTTAATTGACCCAGAACTGGATTTTCAGAAGTTTGGGATTATATGTAGCCACAAAACAAAGTGCGGTAGTGCTCAAAGTACTTCGTATTGTCATGGATAATCCAGGATGCACTAAAGTAGAATCTTTGGCCTATGATTTTGCTGGCCTGACGAGGAGAAGGATTTCCTAAAGCAAGATTTTTCGTAATGTAAATGCTCATGTTTCGATACTCATTTTTTGTCTTCCCTATCAGTTGTTTCCAAAGGACAATTAAAAATCCTACTCTTTATATAGAGTTGTCTTAAAGATTAACTGCAAAGCAGCTTTTAGAGGATATGAGGAAGATGGGGAAGGGGTCAAAATCTGGCAGACTTCAGCTATAAACCTGTGTCTGAACCAGCCTATTTCTTTCCTCATAGAGAGCCTTTTGAGCACTAATTTTTAACCCAAAGTTGGATGGTATAAATAGCCACCCCCAAACCTAATTAAAACCTACTTGCTTTTTGTGATCTATGTAGATGCTTTTATCACTTTTCCAAGATGCCAGTTTTTCTGAAGCCATGTTTGAAACCTATTCTGGTTATCTTCATATAAAAATAATACTCAGTGGACTTAAAGCTATTTTAATATGCAATAAAAAATGATTTGATGCATTTTTATTACCTCTTTTAGATACCTAGCTCTGTTTAACCAAAATCTTTTATTTTGCAGGTCTGAGTACAGCCGTATGTCTTCTACCAGCAGTGAGTATAATCTTGAGAATTTAAAAAAAATGGAATTTCTCCTTTTCTTTTTTTTTCACGGCTACTATTTATTATCATCAACCTAATGTTAACGGGAGAAACAGGTTTTGTTATGAAGAATAAGTCCTGGGTCCTTTCACATTTCTGTTTATTACCAACAGTAATATGTTTAAGGAATGAGGCAGAAAAAGTAAAGAAAGTCAATAGCTGTTGCATGAATGGTAGGATTTATAATGTCTTTTATTCCTGTTGTTTGTTCCTGTATGGTTTCTGTAATGATTAAAGTACGATAGGCTTGGTAGGAACTCTTTCCCTCATTCTTATTTCTGTCATTCCTCAAATAAGACACTCATTTGTGTCTTTCTTTTTTTACGTAGCTGTTTATTTTCATGGAGTTTATAGAAGCCTGGTTATCTTTTGAAATCTCTACCCTTCTGTCAGTTTTGTTGAAGTTGGCAAACAGTTCAAAAGTTACTTGGTGGGGGAAGAGAAGGCAATGACAGACAGGGTATGATTGCTTGAGCCTCTTTCCTTACGAAGAAAATATCAGCTTTGGCAGTCAAGTCCCTTAGATTTCAGAACCCTTTCTGCTAATCATTTTTAACTGAAATTAGTTTTTTAACAAGAAATTTAGTTCTTATATGCAAAAACACTGGCAGGCACTGCTGTAGATCACTTCAACAGAAGTCACTTGTCCTCATCTCTGTTACAGATTTCATGGAGAATGCAAAGGAAATCAGTGAGATATGTTTTCTATTTCCAAGCAATAAAAAATGGACACTGTATTTCTTTATGGCTCTAGTCCTTTTCCAGCCTATGAGGATTTCTGCAGGATGGGCCAGATGGGCAGAAGGGAGGGGAAGGACCAAATTAACTCCCAAAAGAGCAGTCTGAGGCAAGGGGAATTTTAGAAATGCCTAAGGGGAAAGACCCTTATCAAAGGGATATGTCTAAATAGCACAAATAGTGCTGTTGAGTGATAAGCTAACTTTGGTTGCATTGGCACAGGATTTCACTTCCAGCTGTACTGCCTCCTGTTACTAATCTACTCAGAATAAGCATGCTAGAATATTTTTCACTGCCTTGTGCTTTGCTGGGCCCTGAATATGCCTTGCGTTTCGTATCATGAAGAAAACCCCTTTCCAGAAGTTTTAACAACGACCCTGGAATTCTCATTGACAAATTCCTGCTCTTTCCTAGAAACAATAGATAATTTGAATTGATTGGATGTTGATGGCCAAACTAAGAGTCATGTGTAAAGTCAAATATTAGTGCTTATAAGAATGCGAGACAAAATGAGAATAAAATTTGTAAACCTGATTTGACCTGTGTGAATGGGTCTTTCCAACCCGATGAGTCTGTAATGATGAATGTCATTTCTGCTGGGGCAGCAGAAATGATTGAACTCTTACTGTAAGCTGATGCCAAGGAAACACTTGAGGGCTTACTCTGTGAGGTGTTTCTTTAAAATTAAAGATGGTAGATGCTGTAGTGAGTGTCCAGTCTTTCTAGATGTTTATCATGAACCAGTTGAATTTTAAGTTAACCAACTGATAAAAGATGAAACCTACCATCAGAGGTTTTTTTGTTTGTTTTTTTGCTAGCACAAAATTACTTTTTTTCATTTCTACTAATAGGAATTTCGCAATGTGCTTCTCCAGTCCTCTGTCTTCCCACTCCAGCTATTCTGATAATGCTTGTTCAAGCACAATTACTAGCAGCTCTTGTAAAGTTGCAGGTTGATATTTGGGATAAATAGAACTCATACTTGTGTGTGAAATGGAAACAGACAAACAGGTCAAAAATTCAGAGATGATGAATCATTTTTTTATAATCTGGATGTTTAATCAGCATGAAAATCAGAGGAAAAGAAAGCTGTTGCTTTCTTTTTGTTCACACGTTCTGGCTGAAGCATAGAGAAGGTTATTTTCAATCTCCTGTGGTCTTCAGTGAAGATTTTTATTGATTCCAACAAGAGTTGGATCAGACAGCGTTCTTAATGTCTGCTTCCTGAGCTGATGTGACTAGCAGGGAACTTGTTGTGTATTTTCTGCCTGGTGTGTGTGGTGTTTGTGTTTGAGAAATCAAAAAGCTACACTCAGTTCTCTCTAAATTGTCATTTAAATATTTCTAGTTTCCTGCTGATAGGTGTAATTCTTGAAATAATTGGAAGGCAAAATCCATTCAGCCAACTTTTTCCAGAAATGTGAAAGGATTTTGAATTTGATTGGTTGCCTGACGTGTACCTCCACTCTCCCAGCCCACAGTTTTTGGTGATGGGTTGGTGAATATGCTGATATCTTCTCAGTCTTTGGGCAGTGACTCAGAATTTTGTGTCCAGTAAGAGTAATTATTTGGCAAATGAATTCCCAGGATAAGGCTTAAGGTCAAGTATTTTTCACCTAAAATTTAGGGTTTGCTCTATTATCAACCTTGTGCAACTGCTGTGCTTTTTATACATAAAGATAACAAATCAAATTTGTAAGTATTTTTATTAAATTAGCTGTTTGTCTACATAATTTTTAGTTGTGTGCCAGCTACAATTTGTCACATTGATTCCAGTCATCTTACTGTCTTACTGACTAAAGCTGTCCAGAACATATGGGGATTACAATTACATTTCAACACCAGTAATTTGTCAGTAAAAAGATATATTATCATTCCAGCAAAGACACAAAAGGAGACAGTCCTGTCTTTTTCTCTTTTCTGCTTCCAAGGCAAATTATACTGATACAGCTTCACAAGTAGCAGTATTTAACTTCGCGTTTTGTGTGGTCAATTTGGTCAGACAGTACAAGAGCAACAATAACATTTACATAAAAAATTTAAGTAAAATAGAATTACTTTCATCTCAGAGGCTGGTAATTGAGAGGTGTGTAATGTATTTGAATGCATTTGGAAAAAAAATAAGGTAATCAAGGAGGAAATATTAAAGAACCCCATTTTCTGGCCATTTTAAGTTCTTTGGGGAAAAGATTCAGAAAGTGGTATCATTTGTCACACAGAAAACATTCTAGTCAATGGTTCTGTTAGATCCAAATGTAATATAAAATAAGTTAACATAAATTAAAAAGAAAAGAATCTCCATTTTCTACAGCTGCCTCATCTGAAGCCCCTGTTCTTACAAAGTAGAGTTTATCTAAACCAGAAGGATTAGAAACTAATTTGATTTTGCAGAGGTTTTGTGCTGAGGTACCAATGAGATTCAGGTTTCAATGTTTAATAAATGAATAATCCATTCTGTCTGGTAAATATCTGGATGAGCTCCCCTGGACAAAGTTTTTTTTTCTGCAGGCATGCCAAAGAAAAGGATAGGAAAGATTTGGCAGGTGAATTAAGCACAGATGCCTACATTACTTGCTGTGGGGACAGCAGCTGAACAAACTGCAGAACTCTGCACCAGTGCAAAAGTATATAGGATCCCTTGACCTGGGGGAGGAAGTTTTACCCCCCTCCCCCCCACACAAAGTCAGAAGCAAAATCTCATCGGCTGTTGCATGACAATCTGTTCACGCTTTATTTCTAGTACTTTTTCACTACTGTGGGAGACATAGTGCTTCAGCAGCTCAGAAGTCTGTCCCGGGGGTCTGTTGAGCCTTTGGTCTTATGCTGCATCTCAGTTCTTCTGTTCTTTACTCCTATGTCCCAGCTTTGGGTAACCAAAGAACACTTTTTGGCAGCAGCATTCATCTAACATTTCGGGGGTCATGCAGCAAGTGCTTCAGAGAAGAGTAATGAAGTTTACAGAATGTTTCTCTTTGTATTTCTTTAAGAAAATACAGCTGTTTATCTGCCAGGCCTGTTCTGGCCGTTGCTGCAGTGACAGTGTGCCACTGCTTCTTTTTTTTTTTTGTTGAGCAGAGTAAATAAGCTGAGCAAACCTGTCTACAAGATGCTTGATTTTGAGATATTACAGCTTTGAAAGGCTCAGCAGTGTGGTGTCATGGAAGAGACATGCTAGATTAACTTTGACCTTTTTTTCCTTCCCCCAATTATGTGTATAGCCTACTTTTCCTTTGATCTTTGCCAGAACGTGTGCTGCTTAATAGGATGTTTTGCCCCTTGGTCTGCCCTGAATTAATCAAGAAATGTAATAAGCTTCTTTTTATTCATGTTTTCAACTACTGTTTTCAATTACCAGTAGGGATCTCTAATCACGTATGAGAGGCAATTGTGCTAGACCCTTTACATGCACAGAAGAGACCCTTACTGGAGCACGTAATATCTTTCATAAAATCTAAAGACCAGAGGAGGCATTTGGATACAGACATTTGGAATTACAAAGAAATAATGAATTAGTATTGGTCAGCACAATACGCAACAGTGTCTGCTCACTGTCATATTAATTATCTTCAAGTTGTTTTGGGCTATGTTTTTTCAAGGATGATTTTCAAAGAGGACAAGTTTTAATGGAAAATGCTAATTTCCTCTTCTGCATAGCCTTTGAATTTGAAATAACGGGTCTTCAGAAGGACTTCAACTAGAAGTGAGAGTATCAAAGCAAGATTTGTGGTTTATAACATTTGAAATATCAATCAGTTCTAGAGCCAATTTTACCAGGTTGTGTTAGAAATAACTGGAAGTAGGGTCTTTTTTACTCCTGACATTTTTCAGCTATGCAATCATTTGAGAGCTGTCTGGGTGCTCTTTTGTTTTGTACTCTTTCAGCTAAGTCAGTAAGTGAAGAGCAGAGCTAGCCTTATGGGATAAGATGTAGGTTTGTGACAAACTGTAGAGCATTTGAGATAGTAAACTCAGTGAAGGAAAAGGCTTGTCACTCATCTGCTTTGCAGCTGAAAGCTGGTAATTCACCTTCCCAAGCTCCCCTGCCTTTCATTTAGCAGCTGGGAAATGATTCACAGCCTCTTCAGTGTTTTTAAATTGTTTGTATTCTTTAACTACAAAACTGAGAGGTAGGATATTAAAGTTTTATTTCAGTGTTGCATATACTTCCTAACCCATGGATTTTCATCAATGTTCTGATTTTAAAAATTAAATACAGGACAGTTTCTTTTGGCAGGTTTACAGGTGTGTAGGTTACCAAACAAGTTTCTTTTAACAAAATTTACCATAGTTATTTTCTGTTTTATATTCTTTTCTTGTTTTAGTATAAATTCAGATTGTTGTTTTGAGATTTGATCGATATTTTTATCAGCGTTATCTGTGTCAGCTCACCTGAACTGTTTTTGGACTCTTATTTTCTCAGCAATGAGTGGAGAGAGTCCCGCTCTGTAAAAATGCAAGGAGAATAAGGGCAAGATTGCTACTGTTCTGGATTCCAGAGGCAGAGTGAGTTGTGAAGGCTGTATCTTATGTCCATTTCTAAGCTGTAGATTGAAATAGGCTGATTGTTTGGATAGTGCATTTTATTTTATTTCCTGAGTGATATGTTTGACTAAGAGGATATGCCAGTTTTTACTCCTTGCCTCATTGCTGTTTTCATATTAATGGTCTAAAATGTTATGAATGAACAGGGCTACTGAAATGAGTAACATTCTCCAAAGGTACTCTCTTGATTTTCTTCATTTCTGAATCTTTGTATTTGATCTTGTTATGAGGAACAGGAAATTACTAGCACAGTAATAACTATTTATGAAAAAAGCCTTGAAACCTTGTGAGTATGTATGAACCATTAATTTGTCCAAGATGTCATACCCTCATCAACCTTCTTTTCCTTTCATATTTATTCCTAGTTTTATTTGGATACCTAGCAATTCTCATTAAAGACAATTAGGTGATGATATTCAAATAGGACAAAATTGTGACCTAAAAGATGAATTAAATTTGAGGTAAACCATTGTGGTTTGCTTGAAGTTATATTATACTACTTTGCTGACTCAGTTCTGTACTTGTCTGGTTTTACTTTATCAGTTCTTTTTACTTTGAACCCCTCTGTGAGGTCAGATAATTGCTGCGCCCAGTGTTAATATTGGAAGTAGAAATCTAATATTTGCACGCACTTGCATTTTGAGGACCTAGCAAAAACTGTAGTCTATCAGATAGACTGTGAGGAGTGACTATTAGGCCATTTTTCCATCAGTGCCTGGAGCTTTTTAGGGTGCAGTTATACAGAAGTTTTTTTCACACCATTTGTGAGCAGCAGCACCCTCCCTCTCTCTTTTACGCCTTCTGTTTTGTTTCTCTCTCTTCTTTCCTCCCCCCACCTTCCTGACAATTGCCCCTAGCTCTTGATGTTACCTGTCAAGAATCTTATTCTTCCCTATTCCAGTTCTGGTATTATAACCCTTGTTGGAAGGAAATGTGAAGAGAAAAAGTATCCTCGAATATAAGAGAATGCAAGTTCCAGCCTGAGGACTAGACCTTTTGTACAGGAAAGCAAAGTGGGTATCTGCACAAGTTTTCCCATGTTTAATTCTTAAGTATTTTTTTTACTAAGCACTCAGACTGAGCAATCACATTTGTCAAAAATGGCACTGCAGAATAATTTCCAGTGGGTTCTTTTTTTCTTTATTTGCTAATAATGGAGTTTTTTCACTAAAGACAGTAGATTTTGGCCTTCCTGGTTGCAGAGATAAGTGGAGCTACAGAAGATTAAGCAGCTACTGTAATGCATGGATTTATAGGCAACAACTAATGAGAGTATACGGAGAAATGGCCTCCTTTTACTCGTGTCATTTCAAAATGTACCTTCATTTAACAGTTAAAGGTAATAAAAACTAACCAGGAGCAGAAGGGGGTTGGGTTAGATGTTTTGGGCTTTAAAAATTTGTTACAGAAGTAAAATTTCATAATATAGTTGTTCACTATAAGCTTGGTTAGTTCAAACCTATTCTGTCTCAGTCATTGCTGGACTAGGGCCATTCTAAGTCTCTTTCTCCAACCAACATCATTTGGTTAAATGTAAAGGTATAGTTATATTCTTTTACTGCAACACAAAAGCATATCATAGCAAATTGTTTCTTATTTTCACAGAGAACTGAGATGCTTTTACAATGACTGGCAAGAGGCTGTAGTAAATTGTCAGCATCATGTTGCATTTCCAGAAGGTGGTATTATAAAAAGATGACTAATTAAAATGTAATTAAAATGGTAGAGGAAATAGGGCTCAAATAGTCTAGAACTCCCAGCCTGCAGCATCTGTCAGTGTTACAAATTTTGATGTTTTATACTGAGGTGAAATTGGAGATGTCAGCCCCCAAAAACACAGTGGGCATTTCCTCCATGTCTTGCCTGGCTAGTGCCATGGTGCTAGTGGTAAAGAGCAATGCTGTCTCCTACTGTAGCTGTGTGAAGAAGGAAAATATCATTACCCCATACTGCTAGCAGTATTCAGCTGTGCAAAACGTGTTCGTATAACTGCTTGCACTGTGATGAAGGAGCATTTGCTTGCATACAGGATAAAATATCTAGTAGTGAATTGCAAAATAGTTGAGTTTGGAAGAGACCTCTGAAGATAATTTGGTCCAACCTCCTTGCTCAAGTAGGGCCAGCTAGAGAAGGTTGCCCAGGGCCATGTCCAGTTGGGTTTTGAATATCTCAAAGGACAGTCTCTCTGAGCAACCTGCTCCAGTGTTCAATCACTCTCACAGTAAAAAAAATCAGGCAGTTTCCTGTGTTTCAGTTGGTGATCATTGCCTCTCATACTGTCACTGGGCACCACTGAGGAGAGTCTTGCCCTATNAAAAAAAAAAAACAGATTTTCTCATACTTCAATTTGAATCATCTGCCCTGAGCAACATCAGCAGGCCCTGTTGCTTTTCAGTCCCATATTTGCCCTCTCAGGTGTATAATTTTTAATCAACTTCTTCCTGTTTTATACACAAATACCATAGTATTTGGCCACAAAGCACCATTCTTCCCAGGTCCACCAACATCCCAGCCTCACCCACAAGAATATGCAGATGATGACTCCTGATTTTTCAGGAGGTGCATGTGGAGCCTTGCTTATATCAGGTACTACGTGCAGTTACCACTACTGCTGAGTACCATTGCCTGGAAACCATGATTAAGTTTTTGCACTTTTGTCTTTTTAGAAGCTGAGATTAGGACCATGTCCTGGTAGGGAGATGACATCTGTCTTTATGTAGTTATGCAGAAGTGTAGGGATGGAGAGGAAACAAATGTCCTTAAAGAGATGATTAAAGATGGCCATTGGCCAGAAATAGAAGATAAAAAGAAGACAGAAAAAAAAAGTTGATGCACAGATGCATTTAACAACATACAAATTATAGTTGTACTTGAAATCAAATCTACGTTTAATTATTGCATGTCAAGTGTTTGGCCTTAATCACCCTTCCCCTTGTAAAGACTGAAGTTCCTGTTTAAATACATTTATCTTGCAGTAACCCAGTATCTCTCTATCTCAAAATAAGAGTTTCAGTGGGATTACTTAGCACACACTGAACTGTGTTGCATGGTTATATTGCTTCCTACTAGTTTCTTGCCTTCTTGAGATTTCTATGTCAGAGGTGTTTAAGTATACCCTGAACAGTTACTGAACTGGAGTTATCAAAACTCCGTATTTGTTTTTTCTAACATGATCTTGGTATATAGTTTTCTGACCATATCTGGTCAGTTCTTTCTCCTGTCACGTGGATGCAACAAATAAGCACTGGGCTAGTTGTATCAAAAGAACTTTGGGTATGAATAACAAGCTGATTTTTTTTTCTAGCTCCTCCTTTAAGCACGCATAATGAAAACTAGGTAAGTAAGATCATTAGTCTTTCTCATCACCAAACATGATTCAAAAGTATAGGAAACCTTTGATAAACAGCTATTGAATGCCATGCATTTCTAGTAAAAAACTACTGAAAGATTTCAAAGAAAATTAAATTGGATTAGTGGATGATGTAGATTGTATTTCCCTTTGTGGAAGTGTTACTGTTGCTGTCCTAGAAAACCATGAGGATCTAGGCAGGAGTTCAGTGCGTTTGTCATCCTGAGCAAAGATTTACAGGAACAATCTTGACGTGCCAACAGGAAAGATCTTGATGTGCCAGATTCAGCTGGTGCAGTGACAAAAATGATCTGAAAATGTGAATTTTTGAGACATCTGCCCAAAGAGAGAAGCAGGGGGAACCCAAGCTTGTCCCATAGCAATTCCTGCCTCAGAGGCACTAGTTGTGATAGAACAGTGGAAAGGCTGTTTGATTCATTGAGTCAAACGATAAACCACTTGTGAAGGTAGAAGCTCTTCAGACAGTTTTTATTAAATAAATTCTATATTGACAATGCTAGCAATTAGCTTCCTCGTTTTAACATTACAGTACACTTTTGTGGTGTATTTCTTTGATTTGAACTCCTTTAAATTTTTTTAAAAATCTTCTGGAAGCTGTTATTGGCCCTATGAGGAACGGCTGCGAGAGCTGGGCCTCTTCAGCCTGGAGAAGACAAGACTTAGGGGGGATCTTATCAATGTGTACAAGTACCTGAAGGGAGGGTGTCAAGGGGACGGGGACAAACTCTTTTCAGTTGTCCCGTGTGACAGGACAAGGGGCAATGGGCAGAAATTGAAGCACAGGCAGTTCCGCCTGACTGTGAGGGGGAATTTCTTCCCTGTGAGAGCGACCGAGCACTGGAACAGGTTGCCCAGAGAGGTTGTGGAGTCTCCTTCTCTGGAGCTCTTCAAGGCCTGCCTGGATGCAAACCTGTCTAACATGCTCTAGGTGGCCCTGCTTGAGCAGGGAGGTTGGCCTAGATGATCTCCAGAGGTCCCTTCCAACCTTACCGATTCTATCATCGGGTGGTGGGGAACTGGGCCGCTTGGTAATTTGTGCATGTCACCATCTAGAGCATGTCCAATGCCTTGTTCATTTTTGTTGGTACTGTGTATTTGCTGATAAACAGTTTGGGAAAACATCTTGCCTCTGTCACTTCTGAGAAATTTAAAAAATGCTTATCAGGTGACTCCTGGTTGGTACCATGTGGGATTAGAAAGAAACCCTTGACCACAGACCATGCTTCCTATTATTGCATCCTTTCTCCATCAGCTGGCAAGGGGTAGGTCTTTTGAATGACATAGTACTATCAGCCTTAAGTATTATGAGATCCCAAATATTTTTTTGCTATTTTCATGTCTAAATAGTTCCTCTGCTGTGATACTAGTATTATGATACTAGTATTGTTGATTACCTAGGGAGAAGCAAACACGATAATACATGACCATGACTCAGGATTCGATTCCACTTTCTCCGTAGTCCAGCTTGAGTGTAGATGCCTTCAAATGGCTCCTGCCTTCCCTCTGGTTACTTCCTGCCACCTCCTTGTGATACCAGGATGCTCTGTGGAAAAACATGAGCAGATTAAAAGGGCTCTGCTTGAAAATTAATAGTTAGCTAAATCAGTTCTCTGACTGCAGCCAAAAGGTGCAATCATGATTACTCTTTGTCTGAAGACTTCTTTTCAGTCTGCTCAGCAAGCTGTTTCAACTTGCCTGTAGAGCTGACACATGGGAAGCAGTAGAAACTCTTAGCTAGGAGTGTGTGGGGGGAAGGGGGAGTGCCAGCAGTGAGGTCTTAAATTGTCTTAAGCCAATCATAAAATCACACTCTCAGTTAACTAGAGTGCATTGTGTGAGGTATGGAGCTCATTATTGGACCCAATTCATGAGCTATTCAAGTGTACAGAGCTTTTTTTGGCAATGTTCTTTCTACCCTTTTATAAAAAGCATATTTTTGTGAATGTCTGCTTCATGCAGAGTTCTGGTTTTAAGAAAATACCATGTTTGCAGTCAGAGGACTTTGAACAGTGTGTTGCTGGACAGTTTGAGTGCTGACATGCATTGTACAGGTTCTGAGTTATTGGTGGATTATTAATGGAAGTTCTATTGAACTACTACTACACCTTGCAACTCTGGACGGAGATCTGAAATTAATACCAAAGATCAGTATCTGTTTGTTTTTTTTGCCAAGTATGACAATCCATATCGTTATTTAGGAAAAACTTTATGACTGGAAAGGACTTGCATCTTTACAGAGCCTGAGTCTTCTAAAATGGAAATCTGGAGTTGTTTAGAATACAGCTCTTGTTGCGTTTCAGTTTTAAGCAGTCTTCTCCCTTCTGCCTCTATTAAAAATTAAGCAGTTTTGCTTAGTTCTGCGTACAACATAAAGTAGACATAAAACAAATTAATGTAAGAGTTGAATGGTATTAATTAATGCTCCTTTCCTGTGTTTTTCCACTGGACTGAGTTTAGCAGTGGCACAGGCTGCTGCTTAAAGTCCTGGGTTTTCCCAGACTATGCAGATTCATTTGTGCCAGTAGTGTCGTTGAACTCACTGGGACAAATCTTGTGAACAGTGGTTCACTGTTAGGATTAAGAGTTCCCCACACGGGATTTTCTGATTGCTCTTTTTTCTTGCGTTTTTCTGAAAGATACAGAAAGATGATCAACAGCTGTCCTGGATATAGATAGGAATACTTTTCAGTGTGATAGAAAAAAATTCTCTTTATTGTTTCTCCCATGGACTTCAGATCTTCTGTGAAAAGTATCCTCTGTGTGATAGAACCATTTGAGTCCCTGACTGGGGAAATAGAGGTAGATTTTTGAGTGGAGATAGCTACTGAAGATGCCAAATCATGTGAATCTGTTTTGTGGTGTGGACACATGTGCAGTTCAAACTGGATTGAGACTCCAAGACAGCTTGCAAATTGTGGTAAAACTTATGTGGGAAGGAAGAGGGGAAATTCCAACTATTGGCCTCAGGGAGAAATGGCTCAAAATTCTTATAACAATACTTAGTGTTAAACTTCTCCGTTCTAGCTTATGTAGCTTTTCAGTGAACAATTGCTTCAGACTGCTTTGCACGTGCTGAACTGAAAACAAGAAACGTTTGTGGAAACTAAGGATCTCAAACTTGTCTCTTCAAGGTGTTTTTCTCTGAAATGGTGACTTGCCTGAAAACTCTTAAATATTTTTTGTTCATTGCAAGTACATGTAGCAAGTTAGGAAGTGAGCTGTGGAGTAAAGGATGAGTATGAATTTGATGTAAATGAGGTTGAAAAGCTGGTATCTCTGACCAGAATGAGAGGGTCCTGTGACAGATTTGGATTCATTGTGTGGTGTACATGAGTGTATCCAGAAATGCAAAATGCTGTCTTGCTCCATGTACGAGTAACAAGTAAAAGTTTAGGGTGAGTACCAGAGACTAGACTCTAAATGTGCTCTTAAAAAAATAAGTTAGAAATCCCCAGCACCATCATAATATATGAAAGCACAAGCAAGCAGAGCTAAGTGTAAGAGCCATTTTAACACTAGCTTGCCATAATGGTGAATTTTCTAAATCTTAATTCCTGAAGCTGTATGACTACATTAACATTTTGCCATTTTTGCTTTCCAGCAAGTTGTAAAGTTGTAGTTAAGAGCACTTAAATAAGACCTCTACGCTCTCCAGAGTAAATAATAAGGATTTTTTTTTAATTGAGACTCTTAACTATTTGTAACATTGTGGTTATCAATATAGGGTATTGATAACCACAGCAGCATATTTGGGTGGAGGAGAATGCCAGGTTCCATGAACACCATGCAGTATGAAGAGTAAAGAGCTTGTGGAGAACACCATAATATTGGTGAAAAATCATTATCCTTGAAGGCACTTAAAAGGAATTATCAAGCTTGCTTGTTTGCAACTATGGTATGAAAGCACCTGCTGTGGATTCCCACTGTTCGTTTGTGTGAAGATCCCATAAACCTCCTTTTGGGAGTTGGAGACCTTTTGTCTAGGTGCTTAGTAAAACACAACCTCTGCTTTGACATGCCTACAGGCTGCATAAAGTCTATCTGGAGCACATGGATGTTGCAAAGAGAAGGCAGCAGTGTCATGGACACAGGATTAAAAAGCATAGCTAGAAACACAATGTGACACTCAAGTCCTCTTCTTTTTAGCCTGTTTTTGAAGGGACCCATGATATGATTATGCCAGCTGTCTTCATGTTTTTCAGCCCTTTGTCCATGTCCAGGGAACTTTGATAGAGAAATGAAGATCTCTGAGATCTTCAAGTTCCCACTGGTTTCATCAAAATCAGCCACTAGATAAAAGGCAGAGGAACACATTTTTGTCTCAGCGGAGAAATAAGATTGATACGAGCTCAAGGTACCTATTCTTTCTGGCCTGCAGCTGAGCAGTCAGCACACAGGCAATACATACATGTGTTTATACCAAGTTGAACTGATTCTTGTTTGCTAGGTAGTTAGGAGACGTGAGGAAGTTGCAGTGCTGTGAGGGATTGGTGATGGGGGGTAGGGGAGAGAGAAAGGGAGTAGGGAGAGAGCATACATTCATGACCGAAGCAGCCTCTGACTGCTTGCATTGCTGTGATCAGCTAGCAGTTTGACTGTGAAAGAAACAAAGTTAGTTTCAAGGATGTAATAGAAGACATGGCAGTCGAGTAGTTCAAGAGCATTTCTTTCATAATGGTCATTGTAGAAGCATGTCTCATTTGTTGACAAAGTACAGCAAGATAAGTTAGCAGAATGAGAATGATCTTAAAGATAAGTACACTGGCCCACAACCATTGCTTCTAATTTTAGTTGCGTAGCTGAGGTGTCCAAGATGGAAGTGTAGTTACTCTTGACTCCCACTGTAGACAATGGAAGGTGATGAGCCCTGTCACAGATTTGATTGTGACTACAAAAGGAGCACCAGACAAACAGCCTCTGAATGGAAGACATCTCTTAGGTGCCTTATTTTCCAGTGGATGACTTCAGGTCACAACGTTTGCGTTTCCTATGGGTAAGAAGGGAGTAGTATGATTCTGAAGGCATGTTGAGATGGTGATCTTGGCACTGTTGACTGGGCATGACTGTAAATGGGTGGGTGAGTGAGTGTTAGGGTGCGGCTTGAGCTGCATAGCTGCATGAGTACTCAGGCTAACGTGAGGGAGTAGACAGGAATGCATGGAGAGATAAAGGACTAGAGAGAGCAGCAGCTGATCATGAGGTTTTACCCTTTGGCAAGTCAGAGCAAGGAAGCAGTTGAGGGAGGAACTGGAATTCCCAGAGAGCTGTAGCACTGTGAGGCGTTTCAGTTGAGACTTAGCGTTACTAAGGTGAGCTGCAGTTGCTACACTTCTAACAGCAACCATGCCAGGTGATTAAAAGCTGCCATTGCCTTTAGCTGATCATGCAATGCCTGTGTGGGCATTAAGTATCACCTTTTGGTAAAATTCACTGCTGCAGGGTTGAGTGCATGCTGTACACTAAGGGCAATGACATCTCCTTGAAAAACTGTTCATTTTAATGTATCGAAGAAGGCTTTTTATCTCCAGTGGGCAGGTAATGAGCTTTATTTTCCAGTCTTATTTCTGCTCAGTATGGGTTTTGGGGATTCAAGAGTGATAGGAAAACAACACGGAGCACCTGTATCATGCTCAGTTGGAGAAGCTGACTGAACATGTTGCATTACGTGTCAGTATATGCTGGTCTGCTATGCATTGCCTACGCTACCTTAGTAAGGATGGAGGAGGGAACACCATGGCACCATTATCTCTATCAGAGAACAGCCAGCTGCAGCTCTCTAGGAAAATGCTGTTCTGATGGAAGCATGAAGGCAGTTTCTCTTTTTGCAGCTATGTCATGCAGACCATCCCCTTCCTCATTGCTTCTGAATGTCCTTCATGAGTTTGAGGTGGTGCAAAAAGCAGGGCATGCTGAGAAACACATTATCCTGCAGTCCTGCATTTGTCAGATGCTGTTAAACTCAAGAGAAAGAGAATGGAGTCTCTGGTGAATCTGTCACATCCTGCTTGTTCAAAAGATTATTGATGCTTTCATCAAAGCATGATGAATTATGGTTACTGGCCACCCCTGCCAGTGGGTTCTGCTGCCAGAGGTGGTCAGTAACTACTTCTGTCACAACTGCTGATAAAACGATGTGCTTGTTTATGAGAATAGCATCTTTCTTTGTGCCTACTCATGAGCCTTTCACTTGCCACACCAGTTTTGCATTAGAGTCAAATAAAATATGAAGGTCTTGTTCAATGAGAAATGCAGGCATTTCAGCATTTGTTTGTGTTTTGGAATGGGATTAAAATGGAGAAATCCTGAAATTCCATATCCAACAGAAATCTTGAGAAGTCTCAATTAGGAAATAGTATAATGTTTTATTCTGATGCTGTTTATACAATTAAAATTCTCCTGCATTCCTACAGTTGAAATATTTTCATTTGTTAACAATAAACAAAATATCTTATAATTTGTTTTGAATAATTTTATTATACCCTGATAACAGTGTACTGTCTGATGGAAGCTGTAATTCAGGAGCACGTTGCACACATTCTAATCCTCTCTCTTCCTTGTTTACATTCCTTAGAGTATAGCACATTTCTGTCAGAATGAAATTTGAAGTCTTACTGCCTCGTGTAGCAGTAGGGAATTTAGTGCACAGGGGAGTAGAGATGTTCAGACTTTGGTTCCCATCAAACAGCATACCACAACAAGAAACTGCAAGTTAGTGCTCTAGTGTTTACAATGCAGTGATGTTAGTCAGCTCAAAAGATGATTTATGTCAAATATTTGAATATTTTTTCCTCAGTTTCCTTGATAGAAAATTGAAAATGTGAGTGCATGGAAATTTGAAATTATCTAACAGTTTGTATATACATTTTCCCATGCAGAAACTGGGGCCAGGATCCAGTCTATCTAAAAATCTATCTTTGCCTCAGACTACATTCTAACTTGCATACTTCCCAGGTTTGCCTAACCCTGTTGGTAATTCAATTCATTAAGTATCTCCCTGGAGAGTCTGAAGGATCTTTGGGTCCATGTGTAGGTTTAGCTCAGTTGATTAGAGCATGGTGCTAGTAATGCCAAGGTCGTGGGTTCGATCCCCGTATGGGCCACTTGCTTCAGGGTTGGACTAGATGATCTCCAGAAGTCCCTTCCAACCTTACTAGCTCTATGATTCTGTGATGACGTCTTGACTCACCAGCAGAAGCTTAGCAGAGGTGTTTTAGGCAAGTGGTTATCTCACACCTCCATGGTGTGAATTTAGGTAGACAACTAGTTCCAGCTAAGTCCGCTGGAGAAGCCTAGAAATGAGATAGTATTAAGACTTCCAATGGGAGAGTTCCCCCTCCCCTCAGAAATAGAGTGGTTGTAGCACTCCACAAGAAAGGAAGGGCCTTGAGCAGTTCATGGATGACCGCTTCAGGGAGCGTGTGTCTTTGCCTCCCGCACGGGGACCGTTTCCAGGCACAGCCTGATAACTACGCTAACTGTTTTTCATCTCCTAGAGCCAGGTATGCAAGAGTCCAGGGGCCAAAAGGCAGATGCAAGAGGGATACTAATCTGACAGAGGGGAAAACTACTCCTTTCCTCTGGGGATGTTTTGCCTCTGGTATGGTCTAATGTATAGAATATATACATATTCTGTGGAAAAGAGGCTGCATCTCCTGTTCTACCTACTTCTAGCTGAGCTTGGCTACTAGGGCTACAGACCTCTAGCTTATGCTCGCTTGTGCTTGCTTCCACACAAGAAATTCTGCATTCCTGCCCAGCTTCAATAAGAGTGGTGTTACCCAGATACCAAAGAGGCTGAGCTTGACAGCATACCCCCTCCCCCAAGGAAGCAGGGCAGTTAACTCATCGCTTCCCACTTTGTGTATGGGTATTGGTGTTGCTAAATCATCACTGCTGCCACAACTGTCCTAGTAGGTGCATCTTGTCAGGGTGAGCTGGGCAGTCTCTGGATACAGAGATAGATGCTGCATCTTGTGGAGGCATCTCCCTTCTTGACAGTGAGGGGAGAAGAAAGAAATTGGGCAGGCAGGATTAGCCTCTGCGGGCTTTTTTCAGAGGCAGCAGGCTCTCTCCAGGTACTGAGCAGGGAATGGAGACAACTAGTCTAGACAGAYTGGTCCCTGTCGGGTCCATCCCTAAGACGCGGCAACTGGAATAGTGCTGAAGTAGTATCCAGAAGAGGCAGCTAGCACAGACCAATTTGACAGCACCCACTGCTTTCTGTCAGAATATCTTTCTGAGAAGTAAATGCTCATACCTGGGCAGGGGAAGCAGGGGAGGAAGAACAGAGGACAAGATAACAGTTCTGTTTTGCAGGAAGTTTTTTTAAAAAGTGTATGGTTAAATATTGCATCAGCAACAAAATAACACATAAAGACCCATCCAAGGCTTAATCATAAAATAGGCAGGTCACCTTCAGCTCCCAGCTTTAGGACATGAAGTGCGACAACCCCTCAGCCTTTGGGCTGTCTTGTTTACCAGCAGGTCTGTGCTTTAGCCTCGCAGAGTTGGTAATGCTAGCTAACACAGATGAGTAAAAAGTTTAAAGTTGTAAAATTCTCTATCTTGGTGGTATTTACCTCTTAGCAGTGTTAGTGCTTTACCACTCAGAAGGAACTAATTCCCTTCTGTCATAGGAAAAAAAAATGTAATAGCTGTGAGACCTGTAGAGCTTATTTTCAAATAGATGCCTCAGCATTTTGATATTTTCTGTGGGATTAACTAGTAACACAGGAAGGCTAATACGTATGCAGAGCTTTCATTTGCTTCTGTGACAGTTTGCCAGAGGGCAGATTGAACTATGTCGTGAGAAATGGTGCCGTTTCCTCCCTCCCTTGTGAGCTGGAGCAAAAAGAATTGTTAGTAAAGTAGAAACAATTTGCAGCTTATCATTAAGCTCAGGGGAAGTTTCTCTCAGCTTCTTGTCTCGTGTTTCTGCTTTTCTTGTATTTCTGTTTTTCCTTTCTAAATGAAAAGGACTGGTCTTTTATAAGCACAGCAGCCACATAATGAGATGTGTAAAAGTGGCGCCCATTTACAGTAAGACTATCTTTGCTAACATAAAATAGGTACTGAAGCTCTTTCTGATCCATTATGCTTTTTCCTCTTCAGCATAGTTACTTCTGGTTCAAAAAAGGGTGGTTTTCTCTGCTTGTGTATATCATCATAGCTCCTAATGATGGTTTTGTGCAGAGCTTTGGTGGCCTTCCGGAGCTGACTGTTCTGGCGTCTGGTGCTGATGGACACAGTCAGCAATAGCTGCAGAATACTAATACCGGCTGGCTCCCCCAGGGCTTCACTTTTGAAAAATGCTTTAGACCATTCAGTGTCCATGCACCATGCTGAGCAACAGGAGGGCAGAAAAGCCATACTCGGGGATTTTTTTCAGTGCAAAACAAGAAGCCTACAGGAACGATGGTTCTTTGCTTCACATTGTTGAGCCCAGGCTTCTTTCAAAACTGCAGCCATTTATATGCATAAATATCAAGCTTGTCGCTTGCTGCAGGCTTTGGTAGCGTTTGTGTGACAAAAGAAATGGCGGTAGAAGAGAGCTGAACATCTTCTATACCGATCTTAGAAAATGAATGACTATGTAGCTATGGTGATTGTTTTCTTTCTAGTTTTATTAGATCACTGTTTCTGCAATTTGTTTTCCTTCCTATCCTGCTGCCCAATGCACAGGGCCGTGAGACATCTACCCCCACACACACCCCTTATCTTTCTCCCACACTTTGACTATCTGCAGTAGATATCTCTAAAAATTACCAACTAGTAACAAGTGTTACAGCAGAGCCTACTATGATATACTGACAGAGATTTCTTTTGCTTCAAATTTGGGGTTTTTTCCATTAACCATTTAACAAAATCACTCCACATCACCAATTTCATGCAGATATACAAGAACTTTGTTGTGAGTGTATTTTTGATTATCTACTTGTTTTTTATAAATCTACTCTAGGCAAAATGCGTGTTTACTATTTGCTCTGCATACCACGTATTTCAGGAGCTCTTAAATTGAGACTGATGGTATATTCTCTGGTCACCTTTGGAAAGCTACACAGTTGTATTTAACTCCTCTCCATGTCTTACAGTTCTTCCACATTAAAGACAACTAAATACACTGCTTATATAATACTGCTTTTCCATTAAAGCAATTGCTGAAGTATCACAGGAATGTTATTCTGATGCCAGGGGAGGAGAGGGAGGGGCTTGTATGATTGCCATTAAGAGGGGAAACAGTATGTGAGACAATCACTCTATTAAATGTGTTCTGCACAGTGAAAAGCTTGGGAAGCCTTTCTATGTCTTCACACATCAAGGTTTTGTGCGCAGGCTTGGATCTTATACATGTAGGTATTTTCAGAACATCAAATAGAGTGATTCATCTGAGCAACAATATTCAGATTACTTGAACAATGTATTAACTTGTCTTGTCTTTTATGTTTACCTTTTTTGGCATGCAACTTCAGCAGAACAATAATGACGTTTTCTCCCCAGCCATCCAACAGGCCATTGCTCTGCTGCTAAGCTGTCAGAGAGCTTTTAGGGGCCTTGGCCTATAGAGCACATTTGAAGATTCCCAGTGCTACACTAGAGATTTCTTTTTTCCCTTGAGTGAGTGTAATTTTTCATGCTTCCTGCTTTTGCCAGTCTTCCCTAATCTTAAAAAATCCTTGAAGCAATAGTATTGTTGTAGTCTTGATGGTCTAAAGATATAAGCAGTGCAGGATTTCTATGGAGAGGTAATATCTTTTCCTGAAGAAGGGCTTGTGTGCCTGAAGGCTTGTCTATTTTTTTTTTCCTAGCTGTATCAGTTGGTCTAATAAAAGATATTACTTCTCCTTACAAACTTTGCCTTGCTTATTAAAAACACTTGCCTTCAGGACACAGAGCACTCTTGGTGGAAAACTCCAATGGCAGAATGGTAGAGTGGAGTTCAGTGATATAATTTCCATGCCCCAAGCCAGATGGCACAAATTAAAATAAGATGGTATGAACACTGTCCACCCCAATCATTCTGCACATTATTAGTATCCTTTCCGTCCTCACTCTTTATCAATGTATTTGTTTTTCCTAGCTGTCAACTCTTTGGGCAGTTCTTTTCTAGCACAGAAATTCACATTGGGTAACGTCTTTTGGATGCTACCTCAGTAGAAGCAGTAACTGTTGTGGTATGCACAATAAAACTTCTCTGTCTTCCTGGTTATTTTGCTTATTGCTATATCTCTGTACCTTATTTTTAGATTATTGTAAATGAGCTCGAGAGAAAGGAAAACAAAGCCCAGTGTGACTGAGTAGTCTGTTTCTTCTTAAAGGATCACCTAAATCTTCACAGCAGTGGAGGAAATTAGTAGGTTTAAAATCCTAATGGATATTTTTCTTTTTATACTATCAGGTGAACTTTCTGTGGAAGACGTGCAGGACCCATTCCTTGTTAGTGTACATATTATCACAGACCCAGGAGAATCTAAGACTCTCCAGCAAGCCATTGATAAGCTTCTAGCCTGGATCCATCCAGACCTTCAGCTGTTTCGAGTCTCAGAGAGACGAGTGTCACAGAAGCGCAGGAAGCAAGGTAAGGTTGGTGTTTCTCAGCCAGCCCTTGCCATCATTCTGTTTCTGCAGGAGGATTATGGAGAAGAACCGATCTTGCAACTCCATGAAACCTTTCAGCGGCCACCTTGGCATTACCACCACACAGAGCAAGTGCATGGGAAATTCCTGCCTTACATGCCATGCAGCCAGGACTTCTACACTTTGGCTCCAGGGACTCCTCTGTGGGCCATTCGCCCAGTGCATTATGGAAAAGAAATTATCCGCTTCACTATATACTGCAGGAGTGAAAATTTTGTTGACATTTTGAAATTGTATGAGTTAATCCTGAAAAGACCAGTATGTCAGAAAAAAGCAGACTTCTGTGTTTTCCCAATCTATTCTAACATGGACATAGACATTCAGTTCTCTTTAAAAAAACTCCCAAAGGGCCAGATTCCAGCCCCAACTGAGTCAGCAGTGCTGGAGTTCAGAGTAAAAGATGTTGGACAGCTTGTTCCTCTCTTGCCCAACTCTTGCAGCCCAATCAGTGAAGGCAGGTGGCAAACTGAAGACCACGATGGAAATAGGATCCTTTTGCAGGTAAGTTCAGTATACAGGAAAACAGAAGCATGTTTATTGATTTTGTACAGGAAAGCTTAACCTAAGACCTTAACTTAAACCTTAACCTAACCCTAGGGAAGGTAGGCTTTTCTAGTGCTCTGTCCTAGCTGGAAGAGCCGAGATGCTACTGCTAAAGAAAAAACTCAAAAACCGTTACTATGTATGTGTAACTAATCATGAAGGCAGTTGATGATACTGTGCACATATCAGTTAGCTTCAGTTTACACAAAGAATGATTTGAAATGAGGTAGTTGTTTAAAGGAATTAGGAGAGAATGACTTATGAGCCCATGTGGAGAAATGATGGCTGATGGATGTAGTTTTATGAGAAATACGGGCACTGACAGAGTTTTATAAAATAGCTCTCAATTAGCAGATTTTTATGAAAGACAAGTGGAATGCCTGATGGTACATGATATTTTCTTGAATTAATTTGAAAAAATGCAATGACAAACTGCACCTCTCCTGCACAGTGATTATCATTATGGGGAAAAAGATGGTGAAGGAAAAGAAATACACCTTAAAGAGCAACCTAGCAGACACACTCCCATAGACTCTCCTTTAGAGCTAGTATCAGGTGCTCATAGCCAGATCCTGTGAGGATGTCTGCAGTCATCATATCTGCACATTGTATTGGCACACTTTACCACACTGCATCTGAGTTAGTTAAATGGGATAACCAGCAGCAAGCTTTTAATAGCTCTCCTACTCTGCAGAGGGGTATATGTGGCAGTCCAGAGAGAGGTTAATGCACGTTCCTTCACTGCAAAAGTATTTATTGCTGCTAAGCATGTGAATCCAAGAGCACAGACCCTCACTTTTAGAAGACTGCTGTGTAGGCTTTAGAGTGGGATAAATTTTAGAGTGAATTTCATTCATAAAGCTTGCCAAATTGTCCAACTTTATTTCTGAGAAGAAGTGTTTTGGATGTGGGTCCACTTCATGGACCTCTTGCAGAGCTGGGTACTGCATCTACCACATCCTGGTGGTGGCAAAATCCTTTGATGCCTTCTGGCAGAAGATGCCCGCAGAGGTACCTCATGTCAGAAGTGAACAGTACACATACAGGTCTCTGGAGGCAAATCAGCTTCCCTACCCCTCTGCCAAGTTATTCATCAATTTGTCAAGATGATTGCTGGCATTGTAGGCGTATCTGTGTTAGGCTGAGATAACTTGCAAACTTAAGTTTACAAGAGCCATCACAGTGCTTTTACACAGTAACCACTCATAGCTACATCCGTTTTTCCTTGTTTTTTCTGTAGACCTCTTCTATGTGATATAACTTTGGTTTATGTGATCTTGCACTGGTTTTGAGTAAATTAAAGGGAAGGAAAAAACTGAGAGGGCTTGTAAATAAGGCTTTCAATTTCAAAACAGCAAATTTTGACAAATGACAGGAGGCAGAAAGCACAGATGAAAAATGAGATTTGCCAACCACCAGGCTGATGTAAACCTTGCAAAGAAAATCAAAACAAGATTTTAGCCATATACTTAAAAAAGAAGAAAAGACTGTTAAGAGCAGTCCTCAGATTAAATTATTTTTTTCTGCTTTCAATGAGGGTGATTATGCTGAACAAGAGGGCAAAATTGCAAATAGGCATGAAGTTATGGAAATGGAAATTATCACATTAGAAGTGTGGTGAAGCAAATGAAGTTTAATACATACAAAATAAAGGAAAACAGAGACTTTTATCTCTGATTTATGAAATTGTGAAGTCATGAAGCCTGGATCCTGGTATACAGGTTTTAAACAAGTCTGTAGAATCAGAAGTGGAGCTATATAACTGTGCAAGAGGGAATATATGACGTTTTTGCTCAGGTGACTTCAAATGACCAGTGCAGCCTGACCATGAAAAGAGAAATGCAGATCTGAGCATATATGAGATGTATATCCGCTATGGAGTGTGGGAAGTGCTTGTACCATTGCCAAAGATACTGCTGGCCTCACCCATGTGCAGTTCTGGGCTCCAGAAAGGTGACTTCAGACAGAAGCAGTACAGGGGAGGGATCACAGCTTGTGCACAGGGATGGAAAGAGTGTCTTACAAATAAAAACTGAAAGAACTTGGGCAACCGTAGCCTAGCCAAAGCAAGTTTGAAGGGAGCTCTGACTCTTCTCTAAAAATATATCAGAAGGTAAACAGCAGGGATGGAAAAAGGCTATTTCATGTAAGTGACTTTTTTGGCACAGGAGAAAGAAACAGGCAATAAACAAATTTAAGCCAGCTGATACTCATACTCATGGCCAAATTCATAACAGTTTCCCAGCAGGTGCAAACAGGTTGATACCTTAATTTAAGACAGAATGATCATCCTGTTCAGGAAAAGGGATTGTATGATGGAGCATGGGCTATAGGAAGCACTGAATTTGGTGATATATAGAGTCCTTGAATTGTTTTAACTCATTCTGAGTTAAAAACAGATTAGACTATCTACTTTTTAAAAGTGTGGTACAGCAGTTCTTACAGAGTGTAGTTATTAATAACTTTCATCTATTCCCAAATATGTGAATCCAACCAATGACATCATAATATTTTTAACTTGCACATCAGTTGGTATTCAGTAGTCAACAGAATATTTTTAATTCCTGCTTATTGATTCTATGCCTCTCTACAGATGAAAATTAGCAATTATGCCTAAAATGATAGATTTATAGCTCCTCTTTATAACAGGCAATGTTTAATCTTTGAAATTTGAATATACTTTCATGATTAGACTAACAAGATGTGACTTCTGTGTTTTTCTTGATGTGCTTACAGGGACTGGGATACTTGCCAGCAAGATTGATCCATGTTCTTAACCCATTTTGCAAATGCAATTATCAAGGGGCTTAGATAAAATCAGTGCAAGAGAAAATAAAGTTATTCATGGGCAGGAGAAGTCTGTTTAATATTAGAGGCCTTATTCCTTCATTTGCAAGAAAGCCTTTCAAAATTATTTTGTTGCAGTATCTTTTCCATATTGAGGATCTATATCTACCTATAAACCAATTGAAGCAAAGGGATGTGCCTAAATTGATTTTAGCAGGAGCACAGCTTAAGAGCATGTCTGCATCCCGGAGGAAGATACCCATGTCATTTCACCATTGCTAAGCCCAGAAGCAGGGGCTCTGGGGAGCTGTTGTAAGAGCAGTGGAAAAAATATGTGAACAGAGTAGCTGAGAATATACCATATACTGCTGGTTTTATTGGTCTTGTCCAAATTCCTGGCTGCCTATGCACATAATCCCTGCAGAGACAGCTGAAGTGCTAATGAATTTGCATGCCAGGCAGTGCCATGTGGGAAGCAGAAAAGGTTAATAACTGATGGCTTAGCTTGGCCGTGCATGTTTGGGAAGCAGGTGGACCGGAGAGAAGAAAGTGCACAGAAGACCTCCTTAAACTAAGAGGATATCTTTGGACAGGGTAGGAAAGGTACAAAAAATAGCATTTAGGCAGTATTTTCTAAATGCTCTGTGTGTGTGTGCACATGCACATGCAGACATACCTGGGAGGAGAGAGGAAAGGCAAAATCTCACCTAAGTAGTGGCTTAGTGCCACTGACACAGGCTGTACTGTGATGCTCGAGGATACCTGAGACACCCAGAAGAGGTCTGGCAGACTAGACTCAGGCCCCACAGGAGAGCTGGGCCTTCATGGAGTGCCAGGCAGGCAACCCTAGTGGTTATTAAACAGTACCCACCACCTCCATTTGGGCATCTAATTCACTCCTGTAACAACCAATTTCATGCTGAAATCCTTCTTCCTCCATCATTTCTAGCTGCAAGGAGTGGACAACATTGCTAGAAAGCTGAGAGAAATGAAAATCCTGGTCTCTTTGCCATTAAAGGTTATACTGGTGACCCTATACTGTTTGTGGGGTGGGTATTTTCTGTCTAGTGTTGCTTTAGAGAACACCATTGAAATAATAACACAAAAGTTAACTACCTGCATGTTTTAATTAGAGAGATTTTTTAGCTGAGTTGCTGAGGTAATCAGGCAGCCTTCTGATTACCTGTACTGGGCACTGTATTCTCAAATTCAGATGCAGTATGATCATATTCAGAAAACATGGTTTATTAACTGAAGCATTGGTTTTGAGAAAACATTGTCTGTGGACTCAGCCATTAAGTCTCATTAATCTGCTGCTGTGCTACCTGAAAGCTCAGGTATCTGCTACCTTGGAGATTTCTCCATTGTTTGGTGTACAAAATGCATCCATTCATGGTTTCATGAGGTGAATTAGAGTCATTTATATATGAAATGTATGTAAGCTCAGTATGTAATTGTTGAATATGCCTGGCATACTGACATACAAAAAATAAAAAATGCAAAAATTTGTGGTTGCAGATGTATGCTGTCTTCATGCATAAGGGCATTCTGTGATAAGAATTTACAGTGCAGAAGACTTGAAGACAGGAAGTAGCATGAAGGTTATAAGCCTGAGTGGACATCAGAAAATGTGTTACACAGCAAAAAGAATCAAAAGTTTATAACTGAATACCTCTTTGTTTATTCAGTGTAATATATACAGGTGACTATGAGATTCATGCTCTTCTATTCGTCCCCTTTTCTCTGGGGCCATGAAGAGAACGCAATTGTTCTTATTTCCCTCAGCTTATTTAAAACATGTACATATGTACAAGAAAAGTGTAATTGTTTTCAAACCTCACACCCAAGATGGCTGAAAGCAAAAATCAGGAGCAAATTATTTTTCTATGGTGCACAACTGACCAAGTGTTTTTTAGGCTGAGAGAAGGGAATGAGAATTGTGCCTTCTTACAAAGTACTGGAGACTGACCTAACTGAAGCAAGGAGCTGGGACAAGAGAACTCATAAAATGCAGAGAACACCCTGTCCTAGGTATGAGCAGCAGGAGCAGGTATTAGCTGCTGAGGGTCAAACTAATTACTGGATCTGAGGTTAGGATAAAACTCTTCATCTGCCAATCCAACTTAGACTGAGGGAAACATTTTACTGTCCTCTGCAGCATGGGGAAAGATACGCATCCCAGGCTTATCTTGGCCAAGGAGAGCCAAATCCTGCAGGCTGAGGAGATGTTTCTGTTTCCTTCCAGATGTTTAGAGGACAGATCACCATGGACATGGTTGCATTTACTTCAGCTGACCTAATAAATGCTGTCACCTCTCCTGAGTCTGCGTTTCCTCTCTCTCACACAAAGCAGTATTCACTCTTCTCCTCTCAGCCCCCAGTTGGTCATCCAGCATGCATACGATTTTGATAAAACGTGTAGATAGTCTAGGAGCATTGGTCAATTCTCAACTGTTGTAGAAGCCTTGGGATTTGAGGCACCTAACTGTCCTGTGTGCCCTGCCTGAAACATACAGCGATTTAGTCTCAAGAAAACTGAAATGCTTTTGTCTAGCTAAAGGGTCAGTGAGCTAAGCAAAGGAATGACTTAATGATCTGTGAAGTGATAAACAGAAGGTCAGACTGGATGGATCTGTCTGGTCTTAAATTTAGTTAAATTACATAGTCCCTGTTATTCAAAAGCATCACCAGCTACAGAATCTGGGAAATAAATGAAAGAAAGCACAGTTCCACTGTTGTAGTCTTGAGTCACTACAGTTAAGAGCAAAAATAAGAGAAAAAGAGGAGCAAGTAAAGTAGGAAGCAGAAAAGGCAAAAAGGAAAGACTAAGATGGGAGAAGAAAATGCAGTATTGCAGGGAACAGTTTGGTCTGCGAGAGAAAAATGGAGATGAGAGAAGAGCTGCAAAAGGTGTAAATTAATAGTACAGATAGAGCAGATTTGAACCCAAAGAGAAAAGAAAGGCAGGAAGAGCAAAAAGGAAGAATAAGACTGTGTTAAGAGGGGCTTTTACAAGCATTACTTTTAATTTCTGTTGAACCTGGTGAAAAGGAGAGACTTCGGGGATAAAAATTGACTCAGTCAAGGCAAGTGCCTAAATAGGAATTAATTAATCCAAAAGTCTAATATTAATCTCCTCTTTTAAAAAATCTTGCGCTCAACATTTTCCTTTCCTTTTAGTGCCTTAGGTGTTGATTCTTCTTAGTACTAATGATTGTTTTTGGTGGGGACACAAAATCCTGAGCTGAAGTCATGGTAGTTATCTCAAACAGGAAGGGATTTTTCAACTGTTTTTTCTTCATCACAAGATACTTTCTCTATGTCTTTTCTTTTAGTGCAATTATCCTTCATGGCATAGAAAGATTTCTGATGACTCTATGCCTATAATACATCCAACAGAAAGTATTGATAGTGAATCTATGTAGTGCTACAAGACACTCACCCATTTTAGTTTTGTAACGTAGTACATGTCACTTTTTAAAATCTGTTCAGTTCAATTTTAAGTTGAATTTGTACATTTTGTCTTTTGATATTCTGTCAAGTTTCCTCTGGAAGATAAATAAAAAATAATTAATGTCTTGTCAGTTTTTCACTAGGAAAAAACTATATTGAGGACTAAACTCTGCCACTTTTTCTCAAATTGCATTTTTTTTTTTTTTTATTTCTGGATCAGTCCTAGTGGTTTAAAGCAGTTAAACAAACGTCATTGAACTCCTGTTGAACAAAGCTGGCAAAATCTAATGGTGATGTCATTGCTGTACTGACTGTCTGACTGTGTTCTGATCTGAGCTGAGGCCTTTTGGAAATGCTTAATACAGATAATGTACAATAAGATTGGTATCTACTTTTTTAAAAAGCAGAAAACTTAAAATAGACTACACAAGCACTTGTGAATTTTTCTCATCAGGTATGAGCAGCCCAAGGGAAATGGAAAGTACATTTCTGTGACGTTCTCCCCAGATTGTTTATTGAATTTCTGCATATTTGTCATGAAATTCTTCTACAGTATACTGTACTGTACAAAGGTTCTAAATCCCTCCAAGCTTCACAAAGATTTGTGCAGAGATCATAAATGAGTATCGGATTTGCACTAGATGAAAAAAATTGTTCTAACAGAGAGCTAATCTATTCAATCAATAGCCACCTTTGCCATCCATATTTATGTAAAAGTCTGACAAATCTCTCCCTGTGTTTTGTATTTCAATACAAAACAAGTTTTTAGATAGATAGAAACTTGTGTCAGTGGCACAACTGTTTGTGCCAAGTCTTTGTTCTGTCAGACAGCTTGTCTCTTCTCTAGCATCTCTACCGTTCTCATTTCTGACAGGTGGCACAGCTATACCAGGCAGTGCTTTCTCAGGCTGCACTGAGGTAATAGCCAATGCAGAAAAACTATGAGGAGGCTGAAGATGTAGAAGAACAAGAATTAAGAACAAATAAAGCTGATAGAACTGCTTCCAAAGTCAAAGGAAGACTCACAGAGGGGAAAAAAGGCATTCTGCTAAAAAGAGTAACTGTGCATAACGCTCTTTAATACACACATCCATGTTTTGCTATTTTCAGCAGCCCAAGACCCAAGCAGTAGTGGAAGATCAGTGTTTTCCCATTGTTTGTCATTGTTTCTCCTTGTGAACAGTCACACAGAGAAATACTGTTTGGTTCTTAAACTTCATAGAATTATCCACAGTATGATCAAAATAAAGAGGAACAATAGCATGAACATGCACGCTATGTGCTGCACTCCATGTACAGTTTGAGGGTAATATGAGGGAGCACAATTTATGGCCTTGACACAGGACTAGGAGTTGGTTTTGCCTGAGTTTTAATCCTGGCTAAAACACTGAATCCTCTCTGTGATCTGTGACAAGCCACAGAATATAGATACAGAGAAGTCTTATTAGTCCACATAATCCAGTTCTGCAGAATATAGGATTAGCCTGTAATCTCTATTCATTAGTCTTTCCTCCAGTTTCCCTTGTGAGATGGAGCTTCTGACACCTGTAGCACAGTTAGGCAGTCCAGCATCCTCAGTCAGGAAAGCTTTCAGTTATGTTGCTTTAAGGTGAAGGTATTAAAAATATCCTCGTATTATTTCAAGCTTGCATTCATCCTTTCCACTCATATCCTGAAGAGCAACATTGGAAAACAGACCTTCTAAATCATAACATTTCTAAACAAAAAATGATGAAGGTAAGTAATTCCTTCCATAAACAGAGCTGTTCAGATATAAACTGCATTAGTGGCATCTCACAGTCTCTCCTGCCAGTCCAATTGGCCTTTTACAAAATAAAATGCTTTGATCTGTCCACCGAAATGTGAAAATAGCTAAGAAAGTGTTAAAAAATAACCAAAACCTAAAAAACCCACCTTATCTAAAGTAGACTTTTCTTCTCAGTTAGGCCACGTACTTAAAGCTGTTTGGCTACATGGGGCAGGGTACCCCTTCCAAATGCTGCCACTTAGAACTGCATTCCCCTCTCCTTTGAGTCTCTACTTTTTATCTGCATCTTGGCTAGAAAGTTCCTGTTTAAGAGCCCTCAGGGTTTCTGGCAGGGGTGATCTGTCTCACTTTATCCATCTCTCCTGGCACTGACCTGCCCTCTGCTCCACTCTGCTGCAGGCAGTGCCTCAAGTAAGCATCCTCTTGAGTCTTAGTAATTTAGTCCTGCCTGTAGTCAGTAATTTAGTCCTGCCTGTAGTCATTGTGTTGGATATCTACAACCAAAATTAACATGAGCTCATTTAACTTGGAGAATCTTTCAATATTAGAAAGAGCTTAAAACTGGGAAGTACCTGACATGGAACAGTTTATGGGTGTGCTTGCAGGCCAGATGGACTATTTCAAACACCTACAATTAGCTAACTGTATCAGGCTCAGTATTTCTCAGTGGCTGTTGAGGGACCAAATTAATTACTTGTTCTTTGGAACACATCAATAAAAAGTTATGTCAATAAATAATAATAAAGTAATACCATCACTTAAATGCAAGAGGCTTATACCAGCGTCCAAAATATCTTTACATAAACCAAATCAAAATAAAACTGTTGGAGTTATTTCTATAGGACTTCGTTCAGCTCCAGAGATTGTAGTCTAAAAGTGGTGTCTAACTGCAGATATATTTACATGACCTGCATTCTGGCACACATTGTAGTCAATGGATTTCTAGTCAATATTATCCAAGGGTCTAGAGAGCAGTTCAGCTAACAAGATACAAGAATCTGCTTTAGGGAGAATCTTTATGGTGTCACCAGACTTCATTAGCTGTGTTAACTACACAGCTAAATCCTACCTGTGATGTCTGTGGGCTCTGTTTTACGTATGCACACAGTCAATGTGGTCTGCTCAAGATAAAGGAGAAACTTTCACACTGCCACAGAACTATCCCTCCTGCAAGTATCTGATCTATCCCCCGAAGTTCTATGTTTTCTGGTACAGCTTTGTCTGAGTTGCTACCAGTGCTTGTGGCCCACATGCCTTGCATTTGCCAAGGAGTTCAGAAACAAGAAGAGTGCACTTGCTTGGAGTATTAGGTTCTTTAGGTGCTTAATGGGCTAAATTATCAATTATGTTTGCTTAAACACAAGCATAAAAACAAGCCGTGGCCAGGCAATCCTCCCTCTGATAGGTAGAAGTGACATATAGTACTTCTGTCAGTCGATCAAGTGCAGTGATTGATTCCATGTAGTTTGTCTGCTATCAGAGCTACTGCACAGAGAAGATAAGAGCTCTTGCTTAGTGCAAACAGCAGTATAATGAGGAATGATTTCTTGCACAAGTCCACGAAAAGAATGGGGCAATTTACTTTTGTACTTTCAACATATAATACTCTTCTGGGTTATCCAAAAATGTCTTTGGTTATGAAACAGCTCATATTTTCTTCAGGGACACAAGTCTCTTATCTTGCTGAGTCATTTCTAAAACAAATTAACTCATCTATTGTATAAGTAATGTTTCACATAGAGGTCTAAATTCATTTCTGGTAATATTTCGTTGACAATTTGACTCATTTTATTGACTCTTGTAAACTCTTGATTCTTTATCAGTTAATGAAACTGCTACAGTACTGTTGTTAATTTTACTCATTAATTCATTTAATTCTTTATGACATAAAGGAAAACAACTTATATTATGCAAAAAAGATTATGTATTAACATACTTTATTAAGGACACATTGGAATATATTTATTTACATTGCCTAGGTGAACTCCTAGGTTTTGGCTGTCCTATAAATTACCTATAGCCAGGCAGTCACAAATGAGCAAAAGATTTTTACAGATGTGAAAATTCTTTTTTTTTCTATAAAATCAGTGCAATAAGAAAGACAAAGATAAATACGACAGATCTGGGTCACTAAGGCAATACAATGTGCACTAACAAGATGTCATCATCAGCAATGTAGGAAGCTCTTTCAGAGACAGGGGATTAAAAAAGACCTTTTAGGTTGCCAGGTTTCATCCTTTTCTATCCCATCATGTAATCTCCTGTGTAGAGCTCTATCTTTATCTACTTCTCCCAGGAGAAAGGTTTTTGCACTTCTATTGTGATTATAAACCTTTTCTTTTTCTTTCCCTTTTTTTTCAGTTTTAGGGTTTTTTTAATGAAGTTTGTTCATTCTTTTTTCTGTGGCTGCAACTTTTTCAGTTTGAATTTACTCCTTTTTATATATGAATGACTTGAGTCATGTGCAGCATTCCAGATGATGTCTTACTGGTATCCTATGTAGTGCATTAGTACTTATTTAAATCACTTGAGACTGCCTGGAATCATGTTTCTCAACACGTTGTCACTTTAACAGCACTCAGAGACTAAGATACGTTATTCTATTTTGTCTGTTGTTTCTTCCTGGTAAGTCCCATACCTGAGATTACTGTTCCTTCTCAAGAGCATGTTCCTGTACTTTGTCCCATTACTTCCCTTCCTGTTTGGAACAAAAATCTAAATTTTGCGTCATGTGAGAAATTCCAATAAGAGGAATTCTAAATGATTTTTTTTAAAGGCAAATTTGTGAAAACCTTGCAGAGATGATTGATATGAAGAAAAAGTTCACACTTGCTTGGACACTAGGGCAATTGACTTGCCTACATAGCCATATCTCATGCCATGTGAAATACTCAAGGCAGTCTGGCCTCCTGCTGCTGAGGGTATTGGCTCCCCATTTGTCACAGCTTCTAACTTTGCACAAATTCTTAAATCTCTGACTTGTAGACAAATGAATCCTGTCCTAGGAGTGAGATTCAGGTCCAAATGCATGACTGTCAGGTGTCTTTATTGAAGGTATCTACATGCAAATTGGGTGTCTAAAGCTGTCCTTTTAATCTTTTGGAGCTAGTTAACACAGCAACATCCTGTTCTAGAACAACATTCAGTTAACCAGATGTGAAAGACAAAATGTGAAAGAGAGTTGAAAGGAGAGATGAGTTCCTGTTGAGATGAGGGAAAATGAGGTTGCTATGCTAAAGACTTTTTGAGGGGGGAAAAATAAAGTCATTTGCACCACAGTAGCAAAGAAATGAGAAAGAATAATATATATATTTCTAGTCTCTTCATTTTTATTCTTTAGCTTCCACTAAGGTAGGGTGTCTGGAAGACAGAATATGAATGAATCAAAGTCAATAGTAAGTGAGAATTCCAAGCTAGTGTAATTCAGCCCACAAGGCAGGGCTTCTCTACCATTTATTCTCGTTGTCTTCAAGGCTCCTTATGTAAATATGTGGGATTTTGGCAGGGTGCTTTCTCTTTGTTGTTGAAGTGAAACGTTTGCTGTGAGCATACTGAATGAAGTCTGCTTTGTAGTTATTTGCAGTAACAGCTCAGCAATGGAGACTTATGCTTGTAAGACTGCCAATTTAGCACTGATGTGCTCTTTCTTCTTTTCTCCCCCTCCCTGCTGCAGCAAGCGCATAGTTGGTATAGGAAGTCTACAAAGCAGAACAAGCTACTGTATCCATCTGCGTCAACAGATTCCCGCTTCACCCCTCTGCCAGCCTGTCTTCCTCAGAGCTACCAACCTGTCTCAGAACAACCAAAAGAAATGGGTCAAAACAAGGTGCATCACACAAATGGCCTTGGTCATTACCTTGGTTTCTCCCAGCAGGACTTGAGACATAGTGATCAGGGAGACTTCACACGCAGATCCAGCAGTGCCTCTAGTATTTCCTGGTCATTTCAACGAAGCAAGTCTCTGTTCTGCTTGCCCTCAATGAGCTCTTCTTCATCCTCAGAGACTTTTCATTTCAGTGAACCATTTCAGTTTTTAAGTACCGAGTCACCTGCAACCAGGTTAAAAACATGGAGATGCAGCCCCAGGCTTAACATCGATGATTTAGAGGGTGCACTGGAGACTGATGTAGACACAGGGAGGAAGCTGTCCTTCTCAGATCTGTCAGTGGTCTCTGCATACTCTGCTCTTAATGGATTTTGCAGTGATTTAGGAACTTCTCTTCCATCACAAAGGCAAAGTATCAGTAGGACTAAACAGGCTGCTACTAGTGGAAGACCTGTCTCAGTCATGTGCAATACCTCTGAGTCAGTGGGTGGTTCATTACCTTCTCTGTCTGAACGGTCTTCCAGCTTATTCATATCATCTTCAGTTTCACCTTCAGCATCTCTCTCCAAGGAGCCCAAACAGTCCTTGAGAGCAACCCATCTGGAAGATCATGTTTCCCCAGCTTCACCAACTAATGAAGAAGAATTTTACATCTGAGGTTTCTCTACCTTACAACTTCCAGGTTAAATTTGTTCTGTTTGTGAATGACAGCAGTGGAACCACCTGGAGATTGCAGAAGGTTCCTCTCTGAGGAGAAGGTGATACAGCAGAGCATGCTAAATATTTGAAGAAAGCACTCGGATCCCTCTGAGATGACTGACCCTGAAAATGTACAGTAAGGCAGTCTGAGGTGGGACCAGTACCTTTGTACTGGAGCAGAAGATCTGCACAGAGGCTTGTCCATGGCAGTGCAAGATAGATGGTTTCTATAACCGACCCTTGGACTGATAGTAAAGAAAACACAAGGAAAGGCACATAATAATCCAGTTTTCCATTGCAGAAACTGAAGAGTGATTTGTGATATCAAACCACTTTAACTTTTCTGAGAAATTCCCTCAACTCAGAAGAGAAGACAGAAGAAAGGGGTCTTCTTTCCCCTTTACAAGTTCCAAAGGCAGCTCTAAGCAGAGCAGGTCCCAGTGGCATGGCTTCCATGAAGACGGACAAGAAGGCACCTTTCTGAAAGGTTTTTTCTTGAAAACCGTCATTGAAGACACATGCTTGCAGCTAACCTCAGAGTTTACAGTGCTGAGGGGGGAAAAAAAGCTTCATTCCTTCCACAGGGAAGAGGGTGCCTACTGTATCTCTTACTTGGACAGTCCAGGTTGTGGAAAGTGTCAAGAGGGAAACCTTTTGGAGCATTTTTTACTCACCCCCTCAAAAAGCCCAACTTTTCTAATGGGAATAGAACAATCTGGCCTGTTGTTAGAACCACTTGTGTAGTCAGTGATAAACACAAGTAAACAATGTTTACTACTTTTAGCTCAGGCAACACAGAGTTTACCTATTTGGAATACAAAACAAGTAAGATAATCCACTGTTTTTATATATCACTGCAACACCAGTGTAATATATACAGCCACTCCCTATTTTTAGGGGGGGGTTAATTTTCTGTTAAAAATATTTCATGGAGAAACTTATTCTTCATATTTCCAGCTCAAGGACACTTGTTTCTGGCAAAACACATTTCTACTCAAATATATTTATCCAAAGGGAAAATAGGTCAAGTCTGATGGGCTCTGTTTTTTCCAGCTACACTTTTTAAATTTGTATTCTTGATAGCCTGTTTTGCTCCAATTAATTTTGTATTTTAAAAAAAGCAGGTAAAAAGCTGTTAGTATGACAAATAGCTAAGTACCTTCAAGAGGATTTAAGTCATATATACAGAGTGCATCATGCGTATCCTAAAAACTTAATTTTGTGCCAGAGAGATGTGACAGTGATTGCAGCTGTGCTCTAGGCAGTAAGAAAGTATTTGTGTATATATAAAGCTGTATGTAATCTATAGACAGATGCAGATGCACACATCTGGAGAGAAAAAAAGTTTGTTATATTACTAGGGAGTTAGAAGAATTACTACTTTAGAAAAAGCACATACATACTCTAAATAACAGTTACAGAAAGCAGAAGAGCTGTGCAGGCCCATTATTATCTCCTAGGTAAATGCACAGTCTTCACAAACAATTCTACAAAAAGTCTGAGGGAAGTTGCATACAGGTTTACTGGGGAGGAAGGGGAGTCCCATTAAAGGTGCATCTCAAATCCAGAAGAGGCTAGAGAGATTGTCAGGGTCAGGATAATACTCCTTCAGGCTTTTCCTTTTTGCTTTCATTTTCTCCACTTAGAGAATAAGGCATTATGAGGTAGGCCTTGTTTTTTGTAATAAATACAAAAGAAAAGCAGGAAAGTTTATTCAAGCTCTAAGAGCGTAGATTATCAGCCTTATCCTGCCCTCAGAACAAGTTTGACTGCAGTTGTTGGTAAACTGTGCTGTTAAGAGAGGACTGGAAGCAGAAGTATCACCAGTGAAGGATTTGTCATGGAATGCATGTGTTTATTTGCTCCATAGTCCTTCTAAATCCATGGATTCTTTCCTCTGACTTTAGTTGCCTTTAGATCAAATCCCCTTAGAACACAGTGGACCCAATTTATCCAAGATTGTGTTTCATTATTGTTCATGCCCTGGCAAAATATGTGTAAAACACTGCCAGGTCAGACCAGCAATATTTTCCATCTACCTGTAAATGATTGTGCAGGCAGCAACAGTTAGGACAATCAAGCTCCACAGGTTTAAATTTATGATTCAGGATTTTTCTTTCATATTTGTGGTAGTACAGTACCAATCAATGAAATAGCATTGTATATCCTTTGGGCAGCCATTTTATCAACATTAGCTGCTTCCAGATGTGACAATTAACAGGGTATAGCTGATTCAAACTCATCAAAAAGTTTTAATGTTCATTATTTGGAAGAGAAAAGAAAAGCCTTTTCGAAATATTTTTAATAATACAGATAACATTTGATCTGCACAGTCAATCAAAAATTCTTCAGAGAACAGGTTTCAGCTGATATGTCTATTAGATCCTGGAATCATGCCAACATTCAGACTCCTTACAAAAGCTGTTTGGGGCTATTAATGGAGAGGAGGCTTTGAAATATCTTTCAGCCTAGAGTGTGCCTCTGCAATAAGTAGTTCAGCTCATCTGGGGACCGTGTCGTGACACAGCAGGATGCACTGATACTGGAAGTCTACAAGCAAGCACAAGATAGCTCAAGTGTCAGTCCTGAGGCTCATGTGTGGTACTAACCTGTAGCTGTACAAACATCTAAACTCAAGATTTTACCACATTTAGACTAACAAGAAGAAAGCCAAATTAACTTCCACAGACTCTGAATTTGTATTGTCTCCATTGATTGTCTCCCCAGCATTTCTGTTCTATTTACTGATACTTGCCTAGAAATGAAAGTTTTAATTGTTTACATTCATGGTCCTTGTAAGCAAATTTTGGAATAACTGTGTGTTCTGTTGTCAGGAAAAACAGTGATGATAGTGTACTGAAAATGTTTTGTCTGTAACAATGGAAGTCAGATCTTGAAGGGTGTTTTGTTGAGGGTAGGATTCATTAGTTCTCTTCCATTATTTAAGAAGAGGCTGGTCCGTTAAGAGCTGAATATGCACAAGTTTCATTGCATGCGCTTATGTATCATGTTTTGTTGTTAAATTATGAACAGTGTCATTAGAAAACTGCAAGTTTTCCTTGAACTTCCTCTCCTTCTCACCCAGAATGTGTTGCTTTTGTTAAATAAAATAATGACAAAAGGTCAGTTGTGCTTAACCCTCTGGGTGTTTATTTATGACGTATTGCAGACTCGCTGACAATTTTAAGTAGGCTTTGCCTGACTTCAGAATGAATGCAGTGACACAGGCTCTCCAGTTCTTGGCAGTACATGTCAGTGGGCTAATTACAAAATAAACACAACAGAAGTATTTTTATGTTAAACTCAGCTTTGCCTCTGCAAACCGGATCTTTTGTTTCTCATAGTATTGTAGTAAATCATTTGCTCTGGTAAAATTGAATGATGAAATAAGAGCTGTGACAAATACTGGTAATCCTGCGTGCTTAAATCCCATCTTGGTTCATTTCACATATGTTTGCCTTCATGATAGTGTTTGCCTCATGTTTCCATTGGCATGGTGCTGTTTTATAGTTTTTCACTCCTACTCCTCCACCTTATGGGATTTGTCTATATGTCAACATTATATTGTATGTGGAAAGGTATGTAAGTTTGACTTTGCTTAGTTTTTATGTTTTATGGTTTAACAGTGTGTTTTTATGTTTATGCAGTAGTTATAGAATCATAGAAACATCAAGAGTTGGAAGAGCCCTCTGGAGATAATCTAGGTGCTCAAAGCTTCAAAGTTAGGTCAGGTTGTTCAGGGCTTTGTCCAGCCGAGTTTGAAAAATTTCCAAAGGTGGCAATTTCACAGACTGTGGGCAACCTGTTCTAGTGCTTAACCACTGTCATGGTGAAGAATTATTTCCTAATGTCCAGTCAGAATTTCCTGTGTTCAGATTTGTGACTTTTGCTTCTTGTTGTTTCACTGTGTACCTCTGAGCAGAGTCTAGCTCTGTCTTCTCTGCAATCCCCCTCTAGGTAATGGAACACCGTGTTTGCTCCCACAGCCTCCCCTGGTGCATCATATGCTCTAGCTCACTAACTGGCTTAATGGCTCAAGCTCCTCTGAGCTCTTCCCAGTTTGTTGTTCTACTGAGGAGCTCAAAACTGGATACAGTGCACTAGAGGTAATTTCAGGAGTGCTGAATAGAGGAGAAGAATAATTTCCATCAACTTGCTGGCAATTTTCTTGCTTATACTGGTCAATATGCTGTTTACCTTACCACTGCAAGAGTGTACTGCTCACTCATACTCAGCTAACAGTTTGTGGCAGTGAACTGCATTGAATTCATCCACTACATGAAAAGATACTTACTTCTGTTTCTTTGAAACTTTCACCCTGATAATTTCATTTAGTGCTTCCTATTCCAGGTGAAGTTAATGTATTGTGCTAGGTAATGTTACTTCAGTACCTTGAATGGATTCTGCCACCATGAGCCTAGAAAAGAATAGATTATGATATAACCAGAAGGAAAAGTCCTGCACGTAGACATGTGAGTAAGGAATCTGACTGTTGCATGGTGGAAGTCCTGTAAGGCATTGTAAATTTAGGTGAAATGTATAGTTGGGTAGATTGACACTGGTGAAAAGAAGAGAGTCAGGGAGAAGGTTCAGACACTGGATTCCTTATCATTTGCTCACTTGTTGGCTTTGGTTTGAACCTCCTCAAGCAGCCTTGATACCTGGTGCCATTCACCCCAAGGACTGTTGCCACAGTGGCTACATCTAGTCTGCATTCCTTTAGCCTCCAACACTTTCCCATCAGACTTTGCACCCTTGTGTCCTCCTATATGCCCTTGGGCATCCCACAGAGCATGAAATATAGCCCCTCAGGCTGTAACTGTTGCCTCAGGTGTAAAAACACCCCTCTGTTTGGCTGCGACATAACCCTCACATAATTTCAGATAACAACCTCCACCTCAAAATGTAATAATTGTGTCCTAGAGCCATAAGGATCCTGAAGCAGACCAAGGGGAAACGTAGACCAAGGGCACTGTGGTATGTTTGTGACCGATGGGCTAGCTTTGAAGGATGCAGACACAAGTCAAACAGACTTGGAGCCAGAGATCATCGTTTGGCCCTCTTTTGTTTAGCCAGTTATACGTAGTGTATCGAGTTCGGCCACAGAAAAGGCAGCTCAAGTCTTAAAGAGCTTCACAGCTGAGCAGGCTCACTCTGTCTCTAGTTGGAATCAGCCTTTTGAATTAAACGTGGTTCACTTTAGAATCAGCTGTCTTTTTTCTCCTGAATATATGAGGCATAAAATACAAAATTAGCTTGGTACATGGAGGCCATTAATCTAATCTGTCCATCATAAATAAAACTTGCTGACCATTAAAGTGTAATGAAATGGCAATTGAATTGGATATAGCCAAAGCTAACCAGGCAGTGTAGTCCTAGTAACAGTAAGAGAAATACCCCAACCAGCTGTTGGACTGAAGGTAACTCTGGGAGTTCGTGCATCTCAGTCGCTGCAGAGTATCTGTGTATTTTGTGATGTGATCACAGCAATGTAGCATGCTGCTTATTCTTGCCTTTTTAACATGCTAGGAAACCACTGGCCTGCAAAAGTTGCTAGTGCCATCTCGTGGTTTTACTGAACACAAGTGTCCAAGCAGGAAACAGCTCCCTGTGAGTCCAAGTGAGTGACATTCTCGCAAGGACACGGCAGTGGGACCCGCAGGACCCCTGCACCCGGCCCTCTGCACCCAGGCAGGGGCTGCTTGACAGTGGCTATAGACATGCCCAGTTCCCAAAGGTCCGTCAGTCTCTTTGTAGAAATTGTACCAAAAGAAGTCTTCATGAATGTAGTGACACTAATTTCACAACTCAGTGGAAAGTGAGTCTTGCTTCAGTGACCTCCTGAGTCACCCTGCCTGCCCTTGTGCTGAGTGTGTGCTGCATTTCATTCATATTTGCTGACAGTGTTTCTGCCGGGCTTCCATCCTCTCCGTGGGTTTCCTTGTGCTCCCTTCAGCCACAGAGCTGCTGAACAGAATAACTAAATTGCCTGATGACCCAAACCAGTCTGCCATGTCATATTGTTTCACTGGCACTCACAGCAGTGGCACCCATGTGCCACGTGCTAGGAGGTGCAAGCAGCCCACGGGGCGACTATTTGGAGCTGCACCTGGGATCAAGCCAAGCATCTGCTGTGAACATACCCTGGAGCACAGCATTGTAAGCTGGCTGGTCATCTTAAATTCCACTATTACATCGATGAAAATTTTAGCCCTCCTGGTTCAGCAATAATCTGCTAAGTATGACCCAGCTCCAGCCAAGACAATGCTTCTTGTTAGGCCTGAACCTCCAGGAACACCATCAGAGCATTCCTGCTCCTCAAGTGTAATGCACATAGTGATAGGGCCTCTAGAAACTGAAGCAGTTTAAGAATGCAATACAAACTTCAGTATAAATTTTATAATGCATTCTACTTTGGCAAATTAAATAGATTTTATTGTGTTGAAAACAAGGTAAGAGCACTAGTATAGAGCACTATTACAAGGGCAGATTTTTTTTTAATAGAGTTATTATTTTTTTACATGGTTTGCTGTTACACAGCTATGACTTTCCTGTTTTTTTTCTACACCCTTTTTTGTTACAAGAAAACAAAGCTTTAATTAATTGCTCTGTGGTTCTACTTACGGATTTTGACTGGTTGCCAGCATTCCCTTGTTGTGCCACATAAATCCACAGAAATGCAGCCTCTGCCCCTAAATTTCTCTCCTTGCCACTTTGCTGCCTTGCTTTCTTTTAATAGTTGAGCCTTGATTTCCCCACAAGGATAGGGGGTTTGAGATGTTGCTACTCTCCCATGTTTACAAGGGCTGTGTGGAAATTGGTAAGAAAGGAGTTTCAGGGCTGCCTGCGGCAGCAGTGGGCACTGCCAGGGCTCCCTCTCCCTCCCACCTGGCTACATGCTGGGGAGGTGAAAGCTAGCACTGAGGTCAGGAGCATGCTGGGCCAGCAAAAGGATGAGAGAGGACAGAAGGATGGGATCTGTCAGTAACCTTCCTTCCCTTTTCTGAACCCAAATGGTGCACCAGCTCTGGGCACCGAAGCCACACAGTGCTCTCCTCTTCGAGATGTGGAGTGAGAAAGAACAACACTCCACAGTGGCCTGAGCACCATGGACGCTAAAGCTGTCAGGTTGCCAACAAAGCCTGAGTACACAGAGTGTTTTCCACAGGTTTCCAAGACAACCTTTGCTCTGGGCTGCAGGGCTGGTTGGCAAACCTTCTTCCCTTTTCTGTGCAGATGAAATCTGCGTGCTTTCACAGCCCCTCCTCTTCGGTTCCCGAAGACTCTCCTTTCTCCTGTCCTTACCTTTCTGTCCTCAATCCTTCCTTCTCTTTGTCTTCCCATTCCTCTCATCCCTCTCCCTCAACTGCAACCCCATAAACTCACACTCAAAACAGCACTGAAGCCTCCTCAGCAAACAAGACTCCCTTGCTTAGTATCTTTTTATTATGTCAATGAGATTTGCTACATACATTAGCTCTAGCATGCCGCAGGATACAAAGCTCTCCTTTCAGCATCACTGGGAATTGCTCAGTGACGTCTCTGAGGATGCAGCTGCAAATGTGCCCCGCTCTTCTTTGCTCATGGATGGCTTGTTATCTGTCAGATACACCAAATCACAAAATGTGTCTTTTCTGATGCATGCTAGTTTTCTACTTCTGGGACAACTGCTTGACTTTGAAAGCTGTGATTTTTGGTAGATGATCCAAAGAAAACCTGGCTGCTCATCTGCGGTGACAGCTAGCCCTCAGACTGACAAGAATGAAGAGCAAAGCAGGACTGAACAGATTTTTGCCCCAGGCAATCTCTGCTGATGTGTTAAGTTTGACAGCATCATTTAGTGAATTAATCTTATTGGAGTTGTGTGCAAAGACACAACAAAAGAGAGAGAGGGAGAGAGAGAAAGGATGTGTGAATCTGTGTTGATTATTTTGAAGCCATAAACAAGTGACATCAGAAAAGAATCTGACAAGCATATGGACTTTCAGAAGTGTGAAATCTCCTGAAAATGATATGCAATGATCATAGAATCATAGTAGGGTTGGAAGGGACCTCTGGAGATCATCTAGGCCAACCTCCCTGCTCAAGCAGAGTCACCTAGAGCATGTTAGACAGGCTTGCATCCAGGCGGGCCTTGAAGAGCTCCAGAGAAGGAGACTCCACAACCTCTCTGGGCAACCTGTGCCAGCGCTCCATCACTCTCACAGGGAAGAAATTCCCCCTCACACTCAGGCAGAACTTCCTGTGCTTCAATTTCTGCCCATTGCCTCTTGTCCTGTCACACGGGACAACGGAAAAGAGTTTGTCCCCGTCCCTTGACACGCTCCCTTCAGGTACTTGTACACATTGATAAGATCCCCCCTAAGTCTTGTCTTCTCCAGGCTGAAGAGGCCCAGCTCTCGCAGCCGTTCCTTATAGGGCAGGTGCTCCAGCCCTCTGATCATCTTTGTAGCCCTATGCTGGACTATCTCCAGTAGCTCCATGTCTCTCTTGTCCTGGGGAGCCCAGAAGTGGACACACGACTCAAGATGAGGCCTCACCAGGGCTGAGGAGAGGGGCAGGATCACCTCCCTTCACCTGCTGGCAACACTCTTCCCAATACACCCCAGGAGACCATTGGCCTTCTTGGCCACAAGGGCGCATTGCTGGCTCATGGTCAACTTGTCATCCACCAGGATTCCCAGGTCCTTCTCTGCAGAGCTGCTGTCCACAAAGTCAGCCCCCAGCTTGTACTGGTGCCTAGGGTTATTTCTSCCTAAGTGCAGGACTCTGCACTTGCCCTTGTTGAACCTCAGGAGGTTCCTCTCTGCCCAACTCTCCAGCCTGTCCAGGTCTCTCTGAATGGCAGCACAGCCCTCAGGTGTGTCAGCCACTCCTCCCAGCTTGGTATCATCAGCAAACTTGCTGAGGAGGCACTCTGTCCCCTCATCCAGGTCACTGATGAACAAGTTGAACGGGATGGGACCCAGTACTGAGCCCTGGGGGATGCCACTAGCCACAGGCCTCCAACTAGACTCCACGCCACTGATGAAAACTCTCTGAGCTCTGTCTTTCAGACAGTTCTCAATCCACCTCACTTTCCACTCATCTAATCCATACTTCCTGAGCTTCTCTAGGAGGATGTTATGGGAGACAGTGTCAAAAGCCTTGCTGAAGTCAAGGTACACAACATCCACTCCTCTCCCCTCATCTACCCAGCCAGTCATTCCATCCCAGAAGTTTATCAGATTGATTAAGCAGGATTTCCCCTTGGTGAATCCGTGCTGACTACTCCTGATCACCTTCTTTTCTTCTATATGCCTGGAGATGACATCCAGAATGAGCTGTTCCATCACCTTTCCAAGGATGGAGGTGAGGCTGATCGGCCTATAGTTGCCTGGGTCCTCCTTCTTGCCGTTCTTGAAGACTGGAGTGACACTGGCTTTCTTCCAGTCCTCAGGCACCTCTCCATTTCTCCAGGACCTTTCAAAGATGATGGAGAGTGGCCTGGCAACAACATCCACCAGCTCCCTCAGTACCCATGGGGCCCACATTTTCCCTAGTCCTCCTCTTGCTGCTGATGTATTTGAAGAAGCCCTTCCTGTTGTCCTTAACATCCCTTGCCAGACTCAATTCCAACTGGGCCTTAGCCTTCCTCGCAGCATCTCTGCATACTCTGACTGCATTCCCATAATCCTCCCAAGTAGCCTGTCCCCTCTTCCACATTCTGTGTGTTTTCTTCTTCTGTCTGAATTTGGTCAAGAGCTCCTTGCTCACCCATGCAGGTCTCCTGCCCCTTTTGATGCACTTCTTACTCATAGGGATGCACCACTCTTGAGCTTGGAAGAAGTGATGTTTGAATACTAACCAGCTCTCCTGGACCCCCCCTTCCTTCTACGGCCTTAACCCATGGGTTAAGACTCCACCAATTAGGTCTCTGAAGAGCCCAAAGTCCACTCTCCTGAAGTCCAGGTTTGCAATCCTGCTTGTTGCCTTACTTCTTTCCTGCCGGATCCTGAACTCCACCATCTTGTGGTCACTGCAGCCAAGGCTGCTCCCAACCATCTCTAACCAGTCCCTCTCTGTTGGTAAGGACAAGATCCAGCAGGACATCCTTCCTCGCAGGTTCCTCCACCATTTGTGACAAGAAGTTATCATCAGTGCATTGCAGGAGCCTCCTGGACTGCTTGTGCCTTGTTGTGTAGTCCCTCCAGCAGATATCAGGGTGGTTGAAGTCCCCCATGAGAACCAGGGCCTGTGATTGTGAGGCTACCTCCAGCTGCCTATAGAAGACCTCATCAACTTTCTCTTCCTGGTCAGGTGGCCTGTAGTAGACACCTACAACAGTGTCCCCCATGCCGGTCTGCCCTTTGATCTTTACCCATAAACTCTCGACTGCCTCCTCCTCCTCCACCCCTAGGCAGAGCTCGATGCAATCCAGTTGCTCTCTCACATAAAGAGCAACTGCACCACCTCACCTTCCTGGCCTGTCTTTCCTAAAAAGCACATAGAATGAGAAAAAGACTTGAGACAGGGATGGATGAGAGGTATAGACAGGGAACCACAATGCATGATACAGAAGTTAAGGTTTGGGGTATATAAAAAGAATACTAGATAGAAAGCAATATATAAAGTAAATTAAACTAAAAGAAGTTACATAAAAGAATTCCCCCAAAGGTGGCAGGAAAAGCACTGAAAACCCTATTTCTTATTGCTTGTTCCAGAACTGGACTCTTTACGAAACTACAGTCTTAGTGATTGAGTCTGCAACAGCTTTTCTGTGAAAATAGTTATACTCTTAATGGGAAGCTTCACTAAAGATGCCTTATGCAATCTGAGTTTTTCACTGGGCAAAAACTACAGCTACAAAAAGCCAGGATCCTACTGAAGCTAATCAGGCTCTGTCCACTGAGTTCAGTAACTTTAATGCACCAATGGTATGTTAGGCCTCTGACTTTCACCAAGTGCACGATTCCCATCCCAGATTTTGGGAGGTATCGGCTTTGCCACTGAGACAGAAGTAGGACAACAAGAAAGCAGATTCAGAAATGTTTCAACTTCAACAATGTTTCAAATTCAACAATGTATATAGCATATTTCCATATGTACTATGTGTCTATACGGCAGGGCACATCGCAACAGGTCACAGGCCTAACAGATGAAGGCGAATGACTTGGAAGTCCTGCATATGCTGGATCTGCCAAGGGTCTGGCCACGCTTGCTTTTCAAGCTTGGGTGGTGCAGGAGCCTGCTCCCTGTCCCAGAGCATGTGGGCACTGGGGAAAACCCAAGCAAAGGGTACTGAGCTTCAGGGTTTGTGTATCTGGGTCTAGTCAGAAGGGGAAAGGCTAACCAGAATGATGACGAGGGAGAAAGAGATTGTCCTGAAAGCATTTGTGGAGTGAGAGAGATGGGAATATGGAAGGTATCGGTCATTTTTGTCTCATTCAGTAATTTTCCTACCAACTGGTTCTACCCTCAGGCTCAGGAGGCCAGGGTCTGAAGTTGAGAAAGCAGCTGAACTCTTGCTCTGCTTGCTTTACTTGCCTGGGGGAGAAGGTTGCTGTCAGCCTCAGTGGCAGACAAGTGCCATCAGGATGCATAAGCCTTATCTGCTCAGAGAAGAGAAACTTGAGAAACCTGGGCTCTAGCAGTGGGATTTTAGGTTTAAATGCTAGCACTCTGATTCTCTTTACCCACTGAATGTTTGATGCTTTCTCCCTTGTGAGTTACCACAGCACACAATTCTGTAAGTAAATTGCAGCAAAATCTTTTGAGGTTTGGTTTATAAATTGCACCGCTTTACCTCTTTAGTCTTCCCATGAGGCAGCAATCTAGATCCAAATACTAATTTCTAATACTCATCATGATGGAATGGCAAAAGCAGGTGAAAAGTGAAATACTGAAAATGGAAAACAAGGTGGTTGAGCTATGCTAAAGAAGCACGAATGAAAGTAGCCTGAATGAATAGAAAAACAATCTACTACGAGGAAATGCAGATCAGAGCAAGAACTGGCTTGCAAGCAATGAAATGTATCTAGTTAGGCAGTTTGAGTTATCAGCACTGGATCTGACATGTCAGCAAAACTTCAGCTGTGAAGTTACTATGGTCTGGAAAGAGAAAGATGATGCTATCTGTGCTTCTTGTAATGTACATTACCATGACTCACCAAAGTGCTGTGATCTCAGCCCAGTGAAACGCATTTGGATAAGCAGTACAGGGGACCCCAGAATCATTTGGAAGATCCTGGCTTTTCTCGCAAGGGAGCCCTCTCAAACATTTGTTTTTAGCTTAGCAGAGGTGTGTGAAAGCTAGTAGCAGTTGTCACTTTGCCCTTCAGACTGACAGTCGTTTGTTAATGGCCTAAATAGAAGTGCTGCTATTTGAGCTCCTTCTTGGCATGTTTACCAGCCTCCTAAGAAGGAGCAGCAGGTGGCAGTGGCTGTTCCCTCACTGCTGATGATAACATATATTCTCTGAGCCTCAGAGAAAGCAAAAGGCCTCTCTACTCTCTGGTGTATAACCAAGCACTCATATGGGAGCTCCAGGATCCAGATCTCTAGGGAAGAGTTCAAAATTTCTTAAGAAGTGGTTAATTTATTACTGCAACCATAGCAATCTGAAAAGGACTTCCATGCCAAGAAGTGTCTCGACTATATGCAGTAAAACATACTGTGTCCCCCTACAAACTCACTGGTTTTATACAAAATATAAAGGTTCAGTAGGAGAACTTCAGAGAAGCCTACCTCAGCTGCCCAGGAAAGGTGGCAGGAGGGAAGCTCTCCAGAGAGATCCAGGCATTAAAACTTTGCTGCAGATCAAGCAGTAGAGGGTGGGAATCGATCTCGCTTATCCCAGGTATGGTCTCCCATCACTGCAGTGTCATAGGGTACCTACTTTGGGAATAGCTAAAATGAGAGGAGTTGAATCCCAGCTTCTGGGACATGCTCGTAATTGCACGAGGCTAGTATTGAGGAGACTGTGGAGCACTGAGAGAGCAGCTGGGACATAGTGGAACTGGGCAGGTTTTTCCCCACTGAGTGCCAGGACTTCAGCCCTCTACTCTCTTCTTATGTTTGTAAGAGGCACTACATTTCTGGAGAAATATCTTCAGGGTTTTTTGTCTTCAGTCCCTCGCCCTTTTCACCCATAATGCCTGAAGGCATTTTCTGATTTTTTTTTTCAGTGTTGTCTGTAGCTCAGCAGTGAATACGTTGCAGAAGTCAATCACTGGATTTTGATTTGCATCCACAATAAAGAGTATGCTGAATCCGGGGGCACAGCTCTTAAGTTTTTCCACACGTGCCTTCTAAATAGACCCTTTTTGTCTTTTCCCTTCCCTTTCATTATGCCATTGCAATAGCCAACAATTTTTTGTTGTTTGATGACATTAGCTAAGTCACAGTAAATTTAATGTCTCATGCTGCTTTGGGCCACCTCCGCCACTGAAACTAAAGCTGGTAGCTGAAGATAGTCCTAAGAGGGACTAGCAAGAAAGTGACACTGATGAGAAGGCAGATTTACAGAGGAACGTAGGCTCTTTTGCAGTTTAAAAAGGAAACTCTTGAGAATAGTTTAAGAAGCAATAATATAAATTTCAGACTGTGGATGACAGGCCTAAAGAAAAGTATATCCAGATTTCCTTATTTCTCTATTTAATACGGCACTGGATTTAGCCAAAGGAATTTAAATGATTGATTGGTAAGTATTTAGAATTCTTGAGGGTCATAAAGATCAGGATAAATGGATCAATCCAAAATAATTAATTCTGACACCGTGACTACTGTTAGCTATGTTTTTTTCCCTAGAAAAAGGTGAATTTTTTTTCTCTTCTTGAAACACTGAAGTAAAACAAGAGTCTTATTTGTCAAGGAACTGCAATATTAAGTGTCCTGGTATTTGAAAGGAGCAGTTAAATACAGATGTACTGGTTTGATCTCTAAAGCAAAAAAAAAAAAAAAAAAAAAAAGAGAAAAAGAAAAAAAAGAAAAACAGCACTCTTAATTTCATGATTCATTTGTATGCTGGTCCTTTGACACTTTTTCTTAATTAACAGAGTTGTTAAGAGACAAAGCAGAAAGAGAGAGAGCGGCGTTAAGCAAAAAGAAAAAATCAGTTGAGGAATAAATGTTTTATATTTAGTTGTAGCAATTATACCATGAGCATATGTGCTATGCCACATTTCAAAAGCAGACTCAGAGCATCATTGTATCCTTGAAGATGTGACCCTCAAAAAGAACAGTTAGCTTTTTAACACTTTCTTTTCTGTTACCAGTAATATTTCTCCTGAAATACAGATAGTTTAACTGATGGATTTTATTTTCTTCCAGAATGCAGATTTTCCATGTTTACCTTTTTAAACACACAACACCGGGGGGCTGGGAATATAACTGCTCAGGGTCCTAGTTTGGAAGGGATCTCAGGACAAAAGTGCATTGAGAACAACTCGAGCTGTGGAGTTTAACCTGAAATGCCAGCCATCCTGGGGCTTATGGTACATGCCTTCTGCATGGTTTCACACAACCCCCTCAACCATGCATGTCTCAGTTTCCCCACAGGAAAACTGAAGTTAGCAATATTTTGTTACTGAGTCTAGGTTTCCAGTAATGTAGGATGGCTTACTACAGAGAAGCCTATATATAACATAATCATAGCAGCATGCATATTCCAGCAGCCTTTGGTCTAAAGGAGGATAAAACACTGTATGTTTTCTTTAAGAGCTGGGCCTGCATTATAGAGCCCTAAAAGCTCTGTGTGGAGTCAACTCTCTACTCCTACAAGACTCCAGCTGTCTCGAAGAGAACTAAAGGCCGGGAATTAAGTAAACTGCACGCTGATATGAGAGAGGGCAGCTTCCCAAAATTACTACCAGTCTGCATGTTATTTTGGCCTCCTTGATCTTCCAGAACTGCTGTGGCTTAGGGAAGAATGTTTCAGAGTTGAGAAAAGGAAGAAAGAACTTAGCAAGCTGATGAACTTCATGTTGGACACCAGCATTTGTTTGCATGAGTGCATGTTCACCTGCTTCTCTGGCTTGTGTCAGCTGGTTTTCCTGCCTGGAACCAGCTTAGCAAAGATAAACCTCAAGCTATGAATCATTCTGCACTCAGAGCTTCTGAGGCGCCCCAGTCACTGTTGTGTCTGTGAGACCTGAAGAAAGCTCATCCAGCTCCTTCGGGAATTTGTCTCATCATTAGCTGCTTCCAAATCAGAGAATTACTTCTCCAGGTGCCGTTTCCAGGAGATTATTCTTCCCTGATTTTTGTTGTACTGTTTCCACCCTTTCCCCATGTGTACAAACATCTACAATAATAGAGAAAAAAATCAAGCTGATTTCCTGAGCTGCAAAATTGATATATCAGTCTGCCTTTGTATTTCATGGAGGTCCTGAGCTACGATCACACATGAGGTGAAATTACAGTCCTGCAGGACTGAGGGCCTTTGCAGAGCCTCCAGACAACTATCCCTGCAGTGTCCAGGACCCATCCTTCTGACAAACCGGTTTTATTTTAAGATCTTGGCTCTCTGCTCAAGGGCTGGTCTGGCTGTGCCACTGTTGCAAAGATCAAGTAATCAGAGCTGCTAATATTCAGTGTGAACACTGGATAGGGCTTTTTTGGCTTTGTAACAAGCTTTTCCTGCTACTTCATCTATGTAGTTTTCTCTCTGTCACCTTAGCAGATAGCAGGCCCAACGCTCATAGGCACTGAGCACCATCACGTCTCAACAGCACTGCGGTAGAAGGGTACAACTGAAGATCAGTTTCTCCTGTGGGACTGAAATCCACAAAGCTCGACATGTCAGCTTCAGCTCTGATCCTGCACCACATTTTCCTTCGTACAATCACCATCCCCATCTTGCAGTGGAGAAACACAGCGCTCATAAGAAAGACATAGGTGCCAAAGCCAGAGACAGCTGCTGGTGGCCTCAGCTTGCAATGACAGAGCAAGGGAGGAGGCCAGGGCTGGAAAACGGCCAATGAGCAGTGCCAGGCTATTACAGACTCTTGGAGAAGACATTGAGGGTGCTGGACTAGCCACTGGCAAGAGAATCACATGGATTATTTATTGAGCTCTTCTCTGAAGAGTAGAGATATCTGCTTCGCCTGCTAGTGGGAAAAAGCCCTATCTCCTTAGCTGCTTCTTAACAGCTCTCTCGCTCTCAAAAACAGTGACAAGAGACAAGGACTCTCATTCCAGATGAGCAGTGATACCCTCGGATAGTCCATCTGGAGACAGGACAAACACTGGTCTCAGGAACTGGATACTGGACTTCCTTGTTCAGGGACCAAATGCCAGGTTAGAGTTGGAATTCGTTGAGACCTGCTCACACCTGTAAAGGATGCATGCAAGGGTAGTTTCCTTGCTGGAAAGGAGAGGAACTGCTGTGAAAGCATATATTTTTGCAGAAAACTGTGAGCAAGACAACAATGCTACCTGGCCAGGGCACTTGCTCACACATTACTGGGAAACTTTGATGTAATGGTCCCTTTCTTAGCCAAAGGCACCAAGCCACATTAAATTGGACACCACAAGGAGGTGCAGCCAATCCACCATGATGTAAATCAACAATTTATTGCTATCATCTTCTGCAGTGAATTTGGCTAGCAACCAGAGTGATATTTTCATTTGAAAGAGGGTCACACTGAACTTCTTTTTGATCCAGTTCTGGTTCTTCTGCTTTTCCCCTGCTCTTATCCCTACCAGTCTAAACTAAGCTTTCTTTTTTTCTAGCAGGATTCTTTATTCTTCTTCATGGCTGGTCCTTGAGTTCTGCACAGTTCCTGCTCATAGTGGTCACAAGGACTGACTTAACCCATTGCCCTGGCCAGTAGGTAGAAGAACTGTTTCTCTGCAGAGACTAGTGAGTCACTGGCTTTCACCTGCTATTGGCTCACAGCAGTACAAGAAACCATGAGTTATTCACAGATCCCAAGTCAGGTGGGGGGGGAAAACAGAATCCAGGTCTCGAGAAGGCAGTCTTGGGCTTTAAGGTTACCCCAGGATGCTTGAACTGTGGCAACCTGAGTGTTTCGCTGTCGTCTCTATGCTTCATGCAGCTTTGCTTCACCCCTTCTCATTCACCTTGAGCAGATCCATCCTTCATTTCTCTGCTGCTCTTGCTGCTTGAGAGGCTGTGCAAAGGAAGACTTTTTTGACAGCTGGCTTCTCCCCACCTCTGGGTAAGACTTCTTTGCCTAACTGCCTTCCCCACTTTGCTGCACGTTGCTTTTGCTTTATGTGCTACCACAAAGATCTTCAGTGCTCTGCTTTCCCTTCACGCGGGGAGGGCAAAGAGTTCAGCAGCTCAGCCCAAAGTTTTGTAAGGAAAGACAAAAGCCGCAGTGGGCAGAGTGCAATTAAAGATGAGCACTCACACTTGTTCCCTCTTGAGGCTCCATCGGAAATGATGTTTGTACACAGCAATGAAGAGGAGAGAAGGAGGACACTTAAACAAGTGAAATTGTGTTCTTTTACAGGTGAAGAAGAACAAGAAAATTCCTTTCTTTGGATTTTTATGCTTTTAAGTTTCTGCCCTGTTCAAGTGCCACAGCGACAGAAGCTGCCTATAAAAAGGAAATCAGGAAAGCTAGACAGAAAGCTGCTAGGAAGAGGCCTTCCAGTTAGTGGTTACCAAGTCCCTTAAAACTTCAGCCTTATACAGCAGTTTCCATGCTCTGCCTGTAAAGCCGTATCTGCCTGTAACTCAGCCACAATACCAAGTGCTAGACCTCCCGCCACGAAGTACATGCACCGGCAGATAATCCAGATCAGTTTACCTCTGTGTACCTGGCAGCACGCTACTATGCAGTGACCAAATATCAGAAGAGTTTGTGGCTAATTAGGATCAGATTAATCCCGGCTGACTGCCTGTCTCTGTGTAAAAGGGGCATTAGAGGTTAGAAAGTGTTAAGTACCTTAAATGTCTACTTGCATAATGTAAAACCTGCTGAAGATCTGGACTTTGTGTTTGAAAGTGTTGATGTGAAATTATTTGCCCCCTAGAAGCATTTAAATATTCATCTTATCCTATCGAGACAAGAAAATCCATGTAAAAATTCCAAGGAGGAAATATAATAAATATTTGATCACAGAAAATAATAAACCAGCAGCACAGTGGAGGCATCTACCAAGAAAAGAAAAAAAGAAAAAAAAAGAAAAGAATTAAACATTCTGAGCCTTTAAAGGTTCAGCCTATGAAGTATAATTTTTTTATAGTTGCAATAAAGCTTTCCTGGGCTATTATGGCTATTATTATACCTAGCTCCCCATTTTATTATTTCCTGTTTATCACAAAAATAAAAAAGGTAACAATTAGATAGCTTTATATTTACACCCAGCCTATGGCACTCCCTGTGGAGCCCAGGTTCACAGAAAAGACACTTTTTTTTATATGTTCAAATTATTGAACAGATTCACCATTTCCTTAACTGTTTAACCATGTAATTCTTTATTGGACATGTCAAGATAAAATTTGGAGATCATCTGTGCTTTTTAATTGAGAAGAGATCTGGGGGTTGAGTAAAGCAGTCGAGTAGCCATAGAAACGCAGATAATGGTAGAATGATTTTTAGAGGCAAGAAAACCCAGGTCCATGGGAAAGTGAAAAATTTGGACCCGTCTTCATATGTGCTGATAGACAGTGGGTCCTTTTTCCTTTCTTATCTTTTATGACCAGCACATGAGTATTAGGGGCATTTATGTAATGACAGGCTCTTAGTCCCTTTTGAGGTCATCTGTTCCCGTGCCCTGTTCCCCATTCACAGCCATAAGCTTCTCACTGGGACATCATCCTGGCTGCTGCGGCAGTACCTGTGATGTCGCCAGCACGGGGTTGTGACTTGAGGTCAGCCGTAAGCTCCAAGAGCAGATCCGCTCCTGAATAACGAAGGGTTTGTTCTGCCCGACTAGCAGAGGGGCGAGGAGGAAGCCCGCCYGCCCTTTCTCCCACAGCCTGTCATGGCTATTTCATAAACTTGTTATTTCAAGTTTTTCCATTGTACTTCAAGGAAATTGGGAGATTCTTGCTTCCCTCTCCAGGGAGCCCTYTCAGGAGCACATCACAAGCTGGCATCGTAGGGCAGGACACCAGCAGCAGGCAGGACACCCGTGCAGCAGCCTGCAGGAAAGCCAAAAGCACAGCTTCAGACATGATCTCCAAGGAGGAGAGCCGTGGACCTGCTCAGTTTCTGATCGGATCTCCAAGGTGAAGAGACGGTACCCGTGGGATGCCGKGGAGCTTACATTAGCTCTGGCTCTGCACTTAACCAGTTTGGCAATGCAGCTTTCAAACTGGATATGCTTGGTTGGATCAGGCCACAGGGGAAGCAAAAGCACAACTGATGGATTGGCTTATGCAGAACAGCCCTATAAATAGCATTTTTTACTTTATTCACCCTGGAAGTTCATATTTGATTTAATTTCTCTCTTTTCTCCCCAATCAAATCCCTCTTTCTGAAAATCATTTTCTTACGGGAAGTCAATTCTGCAACTTCATAAACATCATCATTTTTTTTTCTTTTTTCTGTTTGGTTCCTTGTCTTTCCAGTCAGATCAGTAGCAGAAACCGCAATTGGCAACATGCTCACTTGAGGACCTCTTCTAGTGTCATTTATTTGGCATCATTTATTTGGCACTGTAGGAAATTGTGATAGTCAGTTAGAAGCATTCAGGGGAGACTAGCTATGTTAAAACAAGCCTTTAACATATTTTATATTTCCTGTCAGCAGTAAATGTATTTAAATTGTCAGTTCATGTAGTCATCTGTGAGAAAAATGTGCTACCACAGTGTTACTCCCCTCCCCTGCTTTTGGCTCACAAAAGTGTCTCCTCCAAGTGTGAATCTGCACTAGACCCACCCAGTGCTGCAGAGCACTGACTCTCTTGCAGATGCATTTTGTATATGCAAATAGCAAAAAAWTGATGCTTCGGGGCAGAGGTGGCATTTCACAGACTGGCAAGTCAGTCAGTGCACTCATTCAGCACCTCCAGGCTGCTGTGGGCAGCAGAGAGCTCTTCTGTGGCAGCTGCCCTCACCGGTCAGACAGCCACTGAGGAAGGGGCTTATAGTATGTTCACAGCCTGCAGGGACCAGGCTTTACTACCAAGATCTTTATGTAACACTATAGGAAATACATGGGATGATGAAGAGCTGAGATTATCTCTTCAGAGCTCACACATTGGTTTTGCCAAACAGAGCTTCTTAAGCCATCTTCCCCTATGAGACATGCACAGGAGAACTATTTGGATTAAAATGAGGATGTACAAAATCTTTACTGTCTCTTCTGTCAACTTTTCTTTTTTTTTTTTATTCAAACAAGTTTCATCTATCTTTAAAAAAAAAGTCATTGTATCCTGATTGTTTCTCAGCCCTTTTAAATTCTGCCTACTGAAAATCATCTAACGTGAACAGTCAGTATCAGAAGACTGACCTGATTTGGGCTATTGTTCAGTGGACACATATGCCTGAGGAAATTTGTGTCATTTCATCAGTTTTAAAATATTGACCCCATTTCAGTGAAAGAGGWACTCCTACTTGCTTTGTTTCCCTTTCTGTCAGTGAAAGGTGCCATTTGGCATGCTGCAGAAGACAAGCCATCCAGATACCTATCCTGCAGCATGAAAAAATGGAGCAGACTCCAGCACTGGCTCCCTGATAGCTCACACTACTTGTCAGCTTGCTGCATGGCTCAGTTCTGGGCTGCTCCCACTACCCCTCTCCACAACTGCCCTGGGTAGAGTTCAGGGGCTGGTTTATTCAAGGACTGTTCACAAAAGCTTCCGTGGATGAGACTGCACTGAGCTTGGGTCCTCCTATGTCAGGTCAACCGCCCTTGCAACCAAGCATCTCCTAGAGCAGGGATCACAGTCCTTCAGGGTGTGCTAGCAAAATGCCTCTCCATTATGCCAATCACTTTATTTCAGATACTGGAAAAAGAAAGCACAAAACATGATATTCATGTTTCAAAGCCCTAGGAGCTGAAGGGGACCAAAAGCCAAGAGCTATACAAGTTGGACATCACCAGCCTCGGTCATTGCCCCTCTGCCATATAGCTTATAGCAAGAGCCAGTCTCATTTATGAGAGTGACCAAAAAGCCCTTGTTGCTGCCCCATAGACCCAGGTGCTAAAGACTCTTCTTCCAACAGGAGCTGACCCTCCAGGTGCATGGCAAGTGGTCTTCACAGTGGTGCTCCCTGTCCTCCCTTTACCACACCACACGATGTGGGGATGAGCAAGGCCACCACGTCGCGAAGCCAAGGACCTGCTTCAGCTGATGCACAGAGGAGACAGCCCAAGTGCCCAGCAGCCCCAAGGCTCCTCATCACACCAGTGCTGGGGAGCTCCTGCAGGAAGGAGCGGTGTTTGGTCTGAGCRTCCACTGTTTTAATAGGGTCCGTTGACTGTTCTTTCTTTTAGTATAATCCCATGGAAAYGGTTCACTTTGTAGCTGATTGTATAGTTTTTCACACTATAACAATTCTTGTTACAATGGCACTGAGTTGTTCCATTTGTCTCCAGTAGTTGTCCTTTGAAGGGCTGGATTTTGTCTCCATGCCCTCGTAGAAGGGCAGTTCAAGAGGCAGAGGCAGCAGTGGTTTTTATATGACACATGGGTAGCTGTAAATAAATTTGCTTGTACTTGCTTGGCARGTGTTTCACAGCTCCACAGCCAACTGCCTCCCCACAGAATAATCTCCATATGTAATCGTGTTGCAAATTTTTCTTATCCTGAAATTCAGCAGAACCTATTTCCTAATTGAATGAATGTGTTGGTATCTTGCAGAGAGAGCTCTCTTGTGGACCAGAGAGGTAAGCAGAAAGGAAGCTGGTCTGGATTCAATTTAATTTCCCAGGGGTTATATATTTTAGAGAAAGCAAGCACAAAAAAAGACACAGTCAGAAGGCTAAACTCCTTTCTCATTTATGATGGGGTAAATCTACAGTAATTCTGCTGATACCAGAGTTGTCTTCCTAGAGTAAAAGAAAGGTTGTTGAASACTGAACCTGATACAGGAAAGCAAATGAGGTGCTTCTAAAGAGAAAAAYCTGCTTCACAGCTTGCCTTCTCTCCTTTTTCTTTTCCAGCCTTTCTTTGGACTCAGTTCTGCTCTGAACTGCTGTGTAAAGTTAGTGCAGCAGGAGCCCAGGTTGGCCAGAGCCTAAAAGCAGAACTTCTCCTTTCCCCTTTTCCTTTAAGTGGGCACTCCAAACTCAAGGCTTCACTTTATTAGGAGCAAATAATGTAATTTAAACAATTAATACAAATTAATACAAAGTCTGGTCCCCTGGGAGAGGAAAAAAGGCTTGCAGAGAAATCTCCCTCTGTGCGCAGTGTTCATGTAGACTGTGCCTTTCTCTCCAGGGCCACATTTTAGTGCAGCAACTTCTAGCTGCTTCCTGTGGCTTAGTTGGATGCTGCTGCCAGTTCCTGTGCCTCCTTCCTCAGGGTTCCCCAACCCAATGTGCAAGAGTGAAGGGGCACAAGGAGCCAACCTGTGTAGCTATCCTCTTTATAAGGATGTACAGTATGTAGGCACCCAGCTGTGGCMAAATCATGGTACCTGCCACCACAGGTAGCACAAGATCTAACTTTATCCTGATAGTGRTACTTGAATTCACAATCCTGTAACGGAGAACAGAATTTGGCCCCCAAAGACCTTGAAGAGGCGAGCTAGGAGAAGAGCTGCTCTCTGACCRTGTTTCTCCCACCCCAGCTCTGCTCTCATTTCTTTCCCTTTTCCATTCTTTCTGCTCTTGCACATTTTTCACATCAGACATAGTGCAGACACATATAGCAGCATTTATTAGTGCTCGGTGGTTTGACCTCTTGTTCACAATGATGTTCWCACAGAAGGACATGGGGGACTCTTACGGCAACAGCTTTTGTACACAACAGAGACTGACAAGATCAAACCCACTGGCAAAAGAAGCTGTCACCCACAGCTTCTCCCCAGTGCTTCCCATCAGCCTTTGGTGTCCCACTCCACTGGTCTTTGTGAGATGTCTTATTTGGATACATTTCACCCCAGTCTTGTTCCTAGTTGGCAGTTTGCTCACAGATAGGGAGGCTCCATGCTGTTTTCTTTCCCAAATGCAGTGGTTTGGTCAGGTCACTGAGAAGAGAGGTTGTGCTCTCTCCAGAACCTCCAAGCTTCACAGAGCCCAGAGCTCCACATGCTCCTGCCTCCAACCAGCACACTATGAGGCCATATTTTCTCCAGATGTGCTAGATTTGTGCCTTTTATCACTTCCCTCAGAGGTGATTTAAGTCATTTCARTGTCAAGAAGCATTTCACAAAATACAGCTTTTTCCTCTGCCCCTTTCTGTCTTGGAAAAGACATCTTGAGCACTAACTGCATTTTTTTAAAAAAGCTTTTCCATTTCAAAATAAAATGTTTTCTAGAAAACTTATCAGTATTTTCCTCGGTGCCTTGTGATGCCTATCCAGATTAAGACTCAAACAAGGATGTAATGCTTAAACTTGGACAAGTTTTAAGACCCTAAAAAGAATCCTAAAGTGGAGCCAGAATCCTGTTCAGCTGTGGCTCAACCCTTACAGACCCTAAGGTCTCCACAGTTCCCAGGACACCTTTCTTTCTGACCTGAAATTTCTGTAATTGGCCCAAAAGGTCTGTAGCCCCTGGAGTATCCCTCAAACTACCTTCATTAGCACAGGTTAGCTCCTTGCTTGTGGCTCATCCTGTGGGATTAGGACAGCTGTTAGAGGGGGGCTCAGAGGTCCTTGGAGAGGTCTAACCTGACAGATGTGCTCAAGGTACACCCCAAAACCTGCCGACAGTGTCAAGTGCAGCACAAAACACAGCTGCCATGAACATATCTGACAAATGCAGCAAGTGAAGCTCAACTGCATGGGCCTGCAGGGCCCCTGGCCAGACTGTCGCTTCTCCTGGCAGCTGGGCAAATGTAACATCTTAAGTTTGGGAACTGTCTCATCGTGCTGGTTAGTGTTTGAGCTGGCTAACTCCAGTCAGATCAGCCCCATCACCTTGTCTAAAGTGAAATGTCTGTTMGTGCCTTCATGCTTCTGCTGCTTGGCAGGCTCCAGGCTTGGGATCTATGGATAGGAAGCTCCTGCCCAGGGTCCACAGCCAGACACTCAGCTACTGGCCTGCTTGGTAGCATTGGCTTCTGCCTCACCCTCATGTGGCACCAGCAGCTCTTCAGACACCAGCTCTGGGGTTTGGACCCAATTTGCGGATGAGGAACATAAAACCTGGACATTGGGGCTGCTAATCAGAAGGGTCACAAGCTTCCCTGGGCCTTCACCACATTCATATCCCYCATGTTCATATTCTCCCTGTATCTCAACACTTTTTCTTTAGTTATGTTTCCAGACTCTCCCTTCCTTCTTGTTCTGCTGCCTTTTACCCCGMTCATTCCCTAAAGAGTTTTCTTTTCTATTAATTATTCAACCTTATTCYTCAGGGCTTTTTTAAGCAGTAATGATTCTTTTCAGTTTCCTTAAGACCTCTTCTTGTCTGCAAGATCTGTTTATGCTGCTGAGGGGCCTCCCCACCTTTCCTTTCCCAAAGCAGGTTTGTACAAGGTGAAATGGTTATTAAAACAAACAGGCTAATTTCTAAAAGTCCCCTCTGTGAGGACATATGGGCTAGAGACATAGGGCCCAGAGCAGATGCCTCATAGGTCCTAGAGCTTCTGGCAATATCATGTCAAATCCAGGTGTCCAGTCCTCACCAGAGATCAGAAACAATTTATCTGGCAACAACTCCCTTTGAGAAATCATTTGATGGCCTCAGTTTAATCAATAACCGTCTGCAAGGAATGGACATCACTAATGAGTGATGATCTTCAGCAGAAAGATCCTTCCAACACTTCTCTTAAGCCTACCCATAATTTTCAGCATCAAAACCAATGAAATCAATGGCAAGACCTGCATGCTCACTTGTCCTGATCTTGCCCTTCTTCATCTGTCCTACCATGAACATGATCTAAATCCCAGACTGCTGATATAGTACCCTGTATTAGCACTTATTTTGTCATCTAAAAASAGCAGGAAGAGAGGGATGGCACAAGTCCAACAAGAGCTGCCCATTGCTCTGATGCTCCTTTGGGCCTTGATTCAAGTGAATGGCTGGGCCTTCCCTGCTAAAGAGAAAACAATGGCACTTAAACACATTTACTTTATTATAATGATCTTTTTCTCTGTGTTTTCTTTCCTAGTTGCAAGGGAATGTTACAGAAATGTGCACTGCAAAATAACTCAGAAAATAGATATTTTTCTGCATTGGTAGGTTGCATTTTACACATTTTTTAGGCTATATTCCTGCTTGCCTTAGATGCTATTATGAGGCTGAGACTGTGAACATGATGAGCAGGATTTCATCTTGTCACATGTGGAAAGCCAAGAACATCTGAAATTGTCTTTAAAGTGGTTACAACCCCAGGTATTCTGATTCTGGCTCATTCCAAGCTGCTCTTTCCTCATTTGGTCTCCTTCAAGCGCACTGCTTTGTTGTTTCTTTCCATCCAGAAACTAAAGAGTAAATAAAAATCTTACAATTTGGGATGGTATTAAANACACACACACACAGCAAATAAAGACATTTTAATTGCATGGGATTTCTGAATAAGATTTCAAAGCGGAAAAAAAAATAACTATGTGCCTGGTACACAGAGAGCCCTTTCTCTTCCCCTTTGTGGCAGAGGAATCAATGGAATTCACAYAGAAGAAGGAGGGGGTGGGAAGAGAGATAGGAGATGCCTTGCTTCGTACCAGCAGGTCACAAGCCTAATGAGGCTTGAGCAGTGTTTGAGAGGAAGCTGCTGACCGTATCTCCATGTGTACCTTTTTGTTCCTTGCCTTGGATTTGCTGGTCAGTGGCATGCTGCTTTGCCTGGCTCTCCATAGAGCCTGSAGCCTACAGGAATTTGGACAGAGTGGTACAGACATCGCCGACAGAGACCCTGATCACTGACTATCCCTTTAAATGCAGTCTCATGACTTAGTCTTTCCTCYGTTACCTATTAAAGGAGGAGACAAGACGTACATAGACAGCTTCAGTTCAGACACCCAGAAGGACCCAGAAAGGCAAGACAATTTAACAGAGCTAACTGTGAGTAAATACCAGGTATTAGAGGTGCTCTCTAGCACAAAGGGCATAGAGAGAGATTTGTAGAAAATCCTGAAGCAAAAGAAGGTGCCATATTTTTTAAAATGTATTTGTATACTGCAAAATGCTGTAAAGAAAGTTATTCTGTCATTTCAGCATTTTTTTCTTTACATACAAATCTATGTCTCTCTTAATAGAAYGTTGACCAATGCCTGATTTCCCATAAGAATCCTAAGCAGTGATTTTGTGCAGCAGGTATTGATGCCTTTTGCGATTACCACCTTTTTTTCACYGGGGTAAATTTTGTACAAGGAGAATCAGAGGAGTGTATTTTTCAGCCAGCTTTTGCAAACTTAGATCTAAGCCCCAACCTGGAGCTCCCGGTTGAAGACCTGCACCTCCCAAGGRGTGGCCCTCCCCTTGACGGGCTGGGGATGGCACCTTTTCTGGTGGAGCAGAAGAGAGCTGCAGGGGCTCAGCACCCCGGAGGATAGGTGGCTTTCATTTAGGTGTCTCATCGTACCTCCAGGTAGCTAGATTTTAAATGGATGGGCACTGTGCCTCAGTGTACTCTAATGGTTACCCATGCTATATTGGTACRGCATCTGGAAAAGTCTGGTCCTTGTTAGCCAACAGATGATCAATAAGTCTCTACACTTTATTTTTTTATAACAGGTACTGGTGAGGTCTGGACAAGTATTACACTAGCAGTCACTACGAYAGCAAGTGGTAGTTTAATGCTGATGTAAAGAGAAAATTCCTCTGTCGCCTTGGCATGCTGCTTTTCTAAAGATCTCTATTATTAATTGCAGGTATGATTATCTGGTGGAGACAGCTCTTTGGTTTGCCTTCATGCTGCCCGCTTTCTTCACTGCATTCATCCTGTCTGCTTGCTGCTTAACCAAGGGCGACTGCCTCTCCCATGGTGAGCTGAAAGAGCTGAAGACTGAATTTGCCATCAACCTCTACCAGCACATGGCTGAAGCAGAGAACAGAACCAACCTAGTGGTGTCACCAGCCAGCGTGGCGGTTTCCCTGGAGCTGCTGCAGTGTGGAGCTCAAGGAAATACCTTTACAGAGCTGCAGGATGCCCTAGGATACAGCATTCATGGTAATGTACTATTTKAAAAAAATATTTCTTGATAGTGATTGCCTTACACTTTGCAGTCAGTTCATGGCTTTACTAAGGAGGCAGCAATTGCACACACTGTACTGAACTTCTGTCCTATTAACAGGCACTGCAAGAGGTAATTCAGGATTATTTTCTCCATATTCACTAGCTAGGTATCAAGTGGACAGTGGAAACTCAGTAGTTTGTATGCACGTATTCGTCTGTCAGTGCTTACCCTTACTGCACCAAAATACAACTCCACCTAGAGCAACTTCTTCCAAGCCAGCAGAATTGCCCCTGGTTTCCGGAGGGGTTCTGGTGCGCGGTGTGCCCCAGCCTCCTGCGGCCTTACCTGACGGCCCCACGATGCCACCAAGCTTCCCACCACTGCAGCAATCATTTCCTCTCCTATGCCCCCGGCAAACTGTATGAAATCTGGGGGAAGTGAATAACCTTGAAGACTCTACTCCTTTTCCTATTTTTATTAAAATTGGCCAGCAAGGCAAAAAGTAATAATTTTTTTAAAGGAGACTGGCAGACAGAGAGATACATGGACAGACAGATGGTGCAATTGCATTTTTTCCTGAAAGCAGACTAAAATAAAAAGCTCACTGAAAATCTGGAAGGAATATGAAAAAGGCAGATGTCTTGGAATCTAGCAATAAGTCAGCTGAATTGAAGGATGCTGTCTTCATTTTAACTCTGGATTATCCTGTCATCTCACACTATGTATCAAAAACTATTTTACATTATGGGGCCAAAGTTTTTGAAAAGCAAATTACTGCCTCATCTTCAAAATTTGCAGCTTGCGTACAAGACACATATAGAGGTGACGTCACTATTTCTCARCATAAAATTTACTTTCCTATGTAAACTAAAAAGAAAATCCACAGCAATCCACTATCCTGTGTGGTAACCTACCTTAGTCTTTATTGCCTTTCTGTGTATCATTCATAGTCAAAACCAACAAAATAATATTAACAAACACACGCAGATACTGCTGCGTGTGCTGACACAAGGGCTGTGCGCCTGTATTACGAGCAGCCGATGAAATGAAGCCTTGCTTATAAGACTCCTCTTTCTGCAGACTCTGCAAGGTCATTTTAAACGACATTCATTTACACGGAGATTGTGCCTTGCTAATTGCCTCACTTCTTGTCATGTCGGGACTCAGTTATTAAGAAAGAACCTTAACAAGAATATTGCACAGTGAAACTTAGGTGCAAATCTCCACACAAAATACAACRTGAAGTGTGGAGGTTCTTAACATCCTGCTAACTCTTCTGCTGGGTGTCCTACTTCTTTTCTTTYGGCACATAATGCCAAAGAGATGTTTTGTCACCATTTTAGTAGTGYATGTCACAAGCTACCAGCTTTTCGCTTTCAGTATATTAATGTGTGAATGTAAAAATAAAGTAGGATGAGATCTACTGCTACTGGTTATAACAGCACATTTCTAGTAATGCCTGCATCCAGGAGGAAAACCAACAGCACGTTTAAAACTAAATAAGTAAATCAAATAATTAGATCACATTTCCTATCAGCTCAGTAAAACCTTATCGTATATATGTATGCATACCTGCTAAAATTCTGTTCTTCTATTAGATGTTTGCATTACTAATGTTTTTGTTGATCTGTCTTCAACAACAATGAAGGACAAGGTAAAAAAAACTTAGCAGGCTGAAAACAATGAAAACGATGGTTCAGTCATCATACAGGGAGAATCAGCTCTTACATATACTCGTAATCTTCTTCTAATGTTTGGAAGATTCGCTCACCTCCTTTCTAGTACTAAGGAAAATAATCTATAAAGAGATGTCTCTCTAGGCAGCGCAGACAAAATGAAATACTTTAAAATATTTTCTCTTTGCTGTTTTATGTTATCCATGGTAGAATATTTAAAGCAATTTTGAACTGTTCTCTGAGTAAGAATTCAGGACTTTGGCTAGCTAAGTGCTTTGATATTATTGAAGTTACAAGCTCAGGATACCGCACCTCCCGTTAACATCTGCTTCCAATTTACCATCTTTGGTTTCTTACATCCTCAAAAGAGCTTGCCAAATGCTAGCGCACTAATGCAAAACACACAAGAAAAGCACTTTACACCTCAAACTGTGCAAGTTTTCTTGACATCTGTTCAAGGAGTCCAATGTTTTATCCCTTAAAAAGTAATAGGTCTGAATTTTAATACTAAACTTCATACAGGTCTTAAAGGTTACGTTATTAACCGGGTCCCAGGTTATTAAAGGGACACTATTAGGTTAGAAAACATGCACTGTATTCTCAAGTGGTAGCATATGGTATACATTAAACTCCTCCTCTACGCCATCAAGGTATGGTCTCTCTGGAGTCGTAAGATTTCCAGCTGGAGTCACAGCAGAAAGACCCAAATTTCCCGCTTTGGGGGAGCTGGATACATGTGAGCTGCCCAGGAGGCCCTGGAGTTTCAGGCTGAGGCAGAGAAATACCTGAGCTGAGCACAGCACCCTGGAGAAGTGAGAGGTGCAATATTGGCCTCCTAGGAAAGGTGGCCAACAGTTGCTATTCAGCAGTGAGTTGCCGAGATTTCACACAGGAATTAGGACACCTGAGTGCTGGGGCCTTGTCTGCCCAGGAAATYGGAGAGGCCCTAGTAGTCCCACTGAGCCAAGAGACACTGATTTCTTCACTGAAGAACAACAGTCCTCCAAACTTTCCCCCATTCTCACAGAAACTTTRTTTACAAGAGGAGGAACCTCTTAATAACTTCTTGGAGGTGATGGACAATCTAGGACTTTAATGTGGCAAGTGTAAGCAGGTCACCTCTGATGCATGACAACGGACACGAGAAAGGGACTGAACCACGARCACAAGGAGATTTGACACCGAGCCCACCAGCATCACTTACACTGGGTGCAAGTCCCATGCACTGGGAGGTCGCCTCAGTCTTAGCCAATCCATTACAAACCACCAGTGTGAGCAAACTAACAACCAGCAGAAATGGCTACTAAATCACCCTTCAGAGAATCCTGTCYGAAAATTTTTTGATTTCAAATACACAAGATTCACCAAGATGACAAGAGTCCTGTCCCTGCTTGGCCCACACCTCAACCTTGTGTCCATCACGTAAGCCACTGCCATGAACTACCTTGAACTCCGCATGAACAGGACACTGGGGCGCTACTCAACTATTTTCATTAGCAGTTTGGACAATGCACTAGGGAATATGTTATTGAATTTCTGAATGACACTGAGATAGGAGTTGCTACATGCATTTTGGAACACAGAAATAGGATTTATAATGATCCTGGCAAATTGGAGGAATGTGTGAAATAAATAGGATGTAGTTCAATAATGACAAGTGAAAGGTTCTACATCTGGAAGGACTATTCATCTGCTCAAGTGGGGGAGAAAGGGGCTAAAGAGCAGTTTTTCAAAAAAGGACCTGAAGGAGGGGTCTTTGAAATTAAAAAATATGAACAATGAATGAAAAACACAATCACGGCTCAGAAACATGCCTCATGTTGTGATTTGTRTAAACAGAAGAGTCATTTGTAACTCACACGAAGCAAGCTATCAGCTCTAGCTAGCACTGTCAGGCCTCATCTGGTATACCGCACCAGCTTGGGGCACCATCCTTCGAGAAAGAAAAAACAAAAATGGGAGTGCAGGGAAGCGGAGACAGCCTGCGGGTGGTCAGAGAGATGCCTTCTTGGGATGGRTGGACTTGATTGTGGCAAGAAAGGGAGACAGCAGGACTGGGCCYCTGGGTGCTCAGCCCGCCACTGCCAGAGGCACCAGATCTCAATCATGGAAATTCAGAGCAGGACCAAAAAAGACAATAACATTCCTTATGAAATAAGAGTTGTGTTCACATAGAGGAGCGAGGCAGACTGGGGCGTGAAATCAGCCGCTTGGCGTATTGCACCACAGTGATTTCCACAGCAACGTGAAGCGTGCTTTGCCGTGTCCAGTGCATCACCGTGCTTGACAGTGAAGGGTGCTTCCGTTATTATACTGCTTTAATTTTCAGAGGACCGCTGGTGTCAGCACTGGAGCTGAGAGCTGCCAAGCCCTGACACCGTCTCTGCTGTTCTTAGCCTCAACATGATAATCACAGTATTTCCTTCTGTTTTGCCTGGCAGATCAGAGCGTGCAGGATTTCTTGCACGCGGCGTACGAAGGGGCGACCGGCAGCTCCAGCCAAGGCACCACGGTCCAGCAGGCTTGTTCTCTCTTTGTGCAAGMAGGAGTTCAGCTCTTGCCCCACTTCGTTGCATGTACTGCGCGCTGGGCGAACAGCAGCCTGCAGCAAGCCAACTTCAGTGACCCTAACGCCACTGCAGCCCAAATACAGGAATGGGTTACCAGCAACACTGGAGGTAACATAAGAATGATTGGACAGGACGAAAATGTAAAATGAGAGGAACTAGAGATCCTGCATTTAACCAATATAAAGATTTTTGCCACCCTCCAGGTTGCATAAACCCAGACTGGGAGCCTCACAATCTAATCCCTGTGCTGTTGCTTGTTTCTAATGTGAGGAGAGAACATGGACTAAGGCTGAATCTGTCAGTACAAATTTGCAATATCAAGCCATCACCCACTTGGCCTTATTTCTCTAATTTTTTAAATGGCAATTCTTTGCAGTGTCCTGAGTTTTAATGAGGAGCAGCCAAGATCCCCAGGGACTGAGTCTGCTGCATTGGATGTTTCCATGCTGCTGTGGGGAATACACAGGGCAATAAGCTCAGCACTCAGGCTCTGAAGTCAAAATGGAAAATAAAAAGAATTTGCTTTCCACACAAGCAAGAAAAGTAATGAAACTAAATTGAATGTTAATGAAAAAATAATTGAAAGAAAAGTCATTAGAACCAGCAGACCAAATTAATTCTTGATTTGCCCCATTGACTGAAGTTACACAAGTGTTAATGTGGCTATCAACATGTTTAAAAGTAATATGATTTTAAACACACACACATTAAAGCTGCYATTGAAAAAAATATTTCTATTCCTCTCAAATGAACTGTAATAAGTGATCCAACTTTATGAGAGAAAAATATTGCTCTAGAACGAAGAGCAGAAATGGGACTTCATAATCTGGTAGTCCCATGAATGTTGATGACTTAAGAGTGGATCGCACTTTCAAAAATCTCTGAGAAACCCAAGACAGGATSAGTTAAATTGCCAATTAAGAAAGGGATGGGGATAATTAGGGTCTCAGCTTTGTCTGCCAAATACATATCACCAGTTTCAAGCTAGGTCAATACTACTGAACTGATTTGGGGCCAGGGCCCTGAACGATGCGTAGCGACAGCCTGCTGCCRTCCGGGCTGTTCAGTTATTAGCGCAGTCCTTGCATGACTTTGGCCCATGGCAGCTCCTAACATGACCTCAGTTAAGGAGATGCCCAAGATGGGCCAACGGGCACTAGAGCTATGTTCAGGTGGGGTGAAGAGGGCTTAACTGGGTGAAATCGTGCCATGTCTCTCACCTTTAGGGCCAGAGAGAGGTCCTGACCTGATGCTTTACTTACTMATACAGACCTGGGCTTTATGTCTGTGTATGCAGTATTGAGTGCATCTCCCCCYTTCTCTCTTCTGTGCAGATGGAGATGTCCACAGCATGTCCTTGGAGACAGCTGCATTGCCTCTCAATMAAATCACTGTGGTGAGCACCATGTACTTCAAAAGCACGTGGCAAAAGAAATTTTCCTTCATGGACACCCAGGTCTTGCCTTTTACTACAGCAGAGGGCTCAACCCTGAAAGTGCCTACAATGCATCACACAGCTGAAGTTAACTATGGTAGCTATCCTTGTTCCAGATCTGGTATACTATACAACATAGAAGAGTTTCATGTATTGACTTCCCATAACCACTGTACTAAGATGTGGTCTTTTCCCAGCTTGGAATAAAGAAATCCCATAAAATGAAGAGACCATCTGGGTGACTGAATCGACTCCCTATAACCAGAGGCAATTATGAAACAGATGTTTGGTTCAAAATGGTTCCTAAAACATCTACTGTCCATGCCCATCCCTCCCAGCCACCCGTAACAGACCCGTCAGCTGTAGCAAACATCTGAAAGACACCAGTGTTGTGTGCCACAAGAAGGGAAGAGGCRAGCCTAAGGGTGCCATCGTACACAAAGTCCCTTGCAACAGGAGGGAGGTTGTTAAACAAAGCTGCCAAAGGACCCTAAGGAGCACATCTGGCCCCATAACAAAGGGGCAGTTAGAAACCAAAACAAGATCAAGCCCYTACCAAATTTGACCTGCAGGGTGGATGTTTCCTGCAGCCTCCAAACCTGATCACTGTTTGCCCCTGGAGCATATAAGCCACCAGGGGAGGTTAACATCACCGTGAGCACTGGCACTGCACACCCATCCCACTTGTCTCTGGTTACAACCCGTCTCCAAGGCATGGTAACAAATCTTCAAGGCCAAAGTCCACAACAAAGACAAGAGGAGTTTTGCTGGGCCTTATATCCAACCAGTGGAAGCCGTCAGTATGGGGCTGAAGCAGTATAAATGCAGGGCAAATAAGTTATTTTGTATGCTCCTTTCAGAAGTCTGGAGCACATGGGTTGTTCACCCAAAGATGAGTTTRTTTATTGCAGGCTTCATTTCCTACCATCAGAAATTCTTCCACTTAGTTCTAGAATTCCCTTTAAATTGTACCAACTTCCTTCACTTTCTAAAATCTTCATAAATACATGCCTTGTCTTGTGTTTTTGAAGCATCATTGTGTTTCCACTACTCCAGTCATCAAGTTATATTCTTTGTTCTTCTTTGATGAAAGTCTTCTTGGCTATTGAAAGTACTTTGGAAAACTGTTGGTAACCTCTTCTCAACCCAGAAACCCCRCTTTTAACATAGCTCATAGCTGGCTCCTCTTCAAGCAGTTGCTCACCACCTTTCATTCCTTCTGGTAGTCACCACCACTTCTACTTGTAAATAGTGTCCTGGCAAAATTAAGTCTAATACTTTATTTAAGACTAGTTAGCTGGATTTTCTCCTATGTAACAAAACAGTTATCCTGTCAAAAAACATCACRGATTTGCTTGTTTTGGCCTATCTGATGTTACAGTTTATCTCTCCTTATATCTCCCTTTGTGACTTCATTATTCTTTCCTCCAGKGCATGTTTTAGAACTTTTCAAATAAAGACTTAAAATTTCCCAGATCACTTTCTTTTTCTTTACAAATATGCTCCTGTTTCCCAGTCATGGGACACAACCTCTAAATCTATAAAATTATTAAAAATCTTTGCTAGCACCATTGCAAATTCACATCTGAGTTCTTTTGGTGTTCTGGRATGATGGTCATTCAGGTCCCAGATTATTATTTGTGAGTAAAAAAGTAGTTAAGTAGTTCAAGAGGGGCTTTTTCGTCTCTGACATTCTGATTTCTCTTGTCCTTTGCTCATTTCCATTAGGTATGTCACCATTATCCTACGATGTATCATCAAATTAATACCTTCCCATAAGTTCCAGCACAGTAATTGGGATGAATTTAAGAAATTCTGAAATTCTCAGTGCTCAGCAGCAYCATTCTTTCATGCTTTCTTTCCTCCTCTTGTTGTTTGTATGACTAAATCTTCATCTCTGAGCAACAGTCACATCAAGCAGACAGTTGGCCACTCTTCATTTCTACGCTTCTTAAYCTCTGAACCTTAATTCATCTAAGGAACCGCTTTGCCCTCTTTTTGCAAGCTTGTCCTTACCGTCACAGCTTTGTTTGTGGTGCTGATTCCTCCTGGAACCTGCTGCGTGTCCTGCAGCTTCTCCTTCTGCTCGGGTGCGAGCTCYCAAGCATGCTAGCATCTCCGACTTAGAGTCTAATTCCCATTCCTCTTGTGCATTCAAATCTTTTGGAAGTTAAGTCWCTTTACCGAGGAGTACATCTTGCCTTTTCCAGATCCTAAACCTTATCATCTTCGTCTTCAGGTAACATCAACCACCGCTGCAGCTCACAGTCATTCAGCCCCAGGTGATTTTGTGTTACTGGTGCATTGCAAGGTCTGGCGCTAMTCGTGAAATCTGGAATAGCGTCGCCCTTCGTCGCTTCACTAGCTGTTCGGTTAAACAAACAAGCAAACAGGTTTTTGGGGAAGAGCACATGCTAATCAGCTCAGAAACCAACCTTGCCTCTGAACGTAGTCTTTTTTTTAGAGAGAGATAAAAAATAAGGTACCTAGAATGACTGAAGGCAGGGTGTCCCCAGTGCTTATGAACAGCATAAGCAGAAATCATAGATAGAAAACAGAAATTCATTAGCTGAGATGCAATAACTGCCCAGATATCTCCTCCCAGGCCTTTGTAAACATGGTGTAAAACTATTAGTTGTAATTGTYTGGCCATTTCCACAACTACAGGAACTCCATCCTTCCCTTCCTGAAGTAAATAGCAAAGAAAAAGAAAGTTAGTCAAAATACTGGGATTTTCTTTTCATTCTGTTTGAAGTGTGTGAGCTCTCTACAGCTGGAGAGATGTTTGGGAAGTGTAGAAAGGAGAGATTTTTTCCTTTTATTTGTTGATTGTCAGATTTGATAGGRTCGATTCAATCTTTCTCATTAGAAATGCTAGAAACATTTCTGACAAATCGGTTTGAAATTAATACAAAGGACATGTTTTCTACAACAAAACAGAGGCAGGAGATAACTTTCCTTCGTTATTAAATGAGAGCAATTGTTTAACATTAGGATGCAAAATGCAGAGAAAGGCAGATCAGCTGTGGCAATTACCAATCTTGGTATTTACAGCTCTGTTTATCTTTTCAGCGTGGCCATGTAGAAGAGAACAGCRCAGGGTCAATCAAGAAAGTGCCAAAATTATTCTTTACATGTGCCTCTTAAACACTGCAGCTGTTTAACATAATCATTTTTTCCAAGCAGTTTGTTCTATATTTAGATACTAGTTTAGCATATATAATCCTTATGGGCGGCTCAAAATCAGTTCGAGTAAGGAACGCTAAATGTCCTTACTCGATAATCTCAAGTCCTCGTTTTTCTTTTCAATTAGCAAATAAAGTCTTTATAACCTCGGTGGACAACATGCAAACATCAAATATTTGCACAGATTAAACTGTTCACATCCCGTGCGGTACAAGCCTAAATCTTCTCTGCTCGTGCTCTGCGAACCAGAAGGCCTTTTCTCAACAAAATGATTTCATGTGTTGGAAGTTGTTTTCAACAGAGCGCTTCCCTCTAAGTGCTGCAGGGCAGGAGGGCAAATCTAAGGCTCTAAAATTTGATCTAGCAGAATAACCAACAATTAATCGTAGCTAATCTGGATTCACATAGCTAACAAATGTTGCCTGTTGAATGTTCAAGACATTCTGTAATTATGTATTTATGGGCAAATATGTAGAGGTTATGGACATTAGCTAGCTATATTCTGCTGTTCACAACACCCGACTTCTTAAAAAGCACGAGTATCTGCTCTGAACACAGAGCTACAATAGCTGGGTTATGGCTGAGATTAGATACAGTATTTTGGATGGCCTACAGCAATAGCAGTGGTAGATCACTTGCTTACGACTTACATTTTTAACTCTTTGCTTGCTGACTATTGCTGAGCATCCTTGAAATGTCATTTATTGGATTAATGGAAGATAAAATAGGAAAGGAGGATTGTGATAATTGAATCTGTTTTCCTGTGTAACAGGAGTCCATTGGATTAATTCTTCTTTGAAATAAGGAATCTCTTTAAAAAAAAAAAAAAGCAAACAATATTTTTAAATGGTTGTTGCAAGTTGTTCCATAACTATTTACAAGTTTGGAAGCCCAACAGCTTTTTTTTTTTTAATTTAATTTTTATGACCTTCATCTGATTTTGATAGATTTTAGGCCTGGATTTTCAGAATCAAGAAATTTTCTGCCTAAATAAGTATGAGCCTAGCTAATTTATGGTTTAATGTAGCTGTTCATTTCCTGAAATAAGGTTAAAACTGATTTTTAATGGGTAGCAAAGATGGAAACATGGGGCAAAATAGTTTTCAGCTAATTAAATAATACACTTCTCATTTTCTTTTTGTAATTTCTTTCGGTAGCGAATTTTTAGTGAAAGACGCGAGATGGAAATCACGCAGAAAATTGTCAGTTAACGCAGAGAATAAGCCCAGCAGGAGCAGGCCCAGGGCAGCTGCTGGCCTCGACTCAGTGACGTTGCTAAACTCCGAGCAAGGAGGGCAACGTCTACGYGAGAGGGTAGCGAAGCACCCACGCGCCGCTGAGAGGGCGCCTCAGATATTGCRGTTATGGCCATGGATGTTTTTCTCCCCATATTTATATATGTATATACCTGTATGTATGTATATATATATAACCACCTGCCTCCCCCGAGCGGGGTTCGTTCACTTGCGTGATGAAATAAGGCTGATACCTGCCTACCTCCAGGCCAGTTCCAGACGGCGTCTCTGGAGCCGTTCAGCGTGGTGGAGTTACCGTACGTCGGGGAGAAAATCAGCATGTTCGTGGTGCTTCCCGGCCACAGGAGCACGTCGCTGGCCYGGATTGAGTCGCACCTTTCTGCCAAAGCCGTAACCCTCTGGGCCAACAGCTTGCAGAGGATGAAGATGGACGTTTTTCTACCCCGGTGAGTGGTTTGATTACCTCAAGCGGGCTTTGCTACTTCCGCTGTCAGAAGTACGTATGATAGCACCGACACGAGCAAAACCAAACGAGGCGCTTTCAGTTTTGTTCTTACGAGCACWTCATCAAAAAAGCTGCCCTGACCCTCGCTAGAGCCGCGAAGAGGTGAGCTGGGAATGCTAATGCTTTCCGGTATGTTATGTGCTCTCTAAAGAGGGGAATTGGGTTGATTCTAYGTTTCTTTCTTAAAGTTTGTTTGGGGTATAATGATTCTCTAATGATCTGAAAAGAGAGAAATGTTCTTGGCCCTTTCCCCCACCCCATTCTTCTCTTTGCTTAAGGAAGAGAAAATATATAGTAAATATATACTATATATATATATAGTAAATATATAGTTAAGAAAAAAACAGACTTATTTTTACAGCTTACTTGTACACTAAAAAATATATGAAAAAAGAATTCGGAAGCCCCCGCCAACCACAGCCGTCTCTCCGCGCGCAGGTTTCAGCCGCCCGTTTCGCGTGTTGCTCATTCGCCTTCGCTAGGAGCCGCGTGTACCCTGGCAGCGCTTTCTAGCAGCTGCTCAGACGAAACCGGGCAGCGCGAGGAATCAGGTGCATCGCCCACGTGAGCAGCACGGCCTCCGTGCATTAGCATGGCAGGGCTCTAGCGCGCAGCTCGTACGATACTTTCYCCACGCTAATGAAGCACGGGGAAGCAATTTGTGCGTTAACATTCCCTTTTCGTCCAGGCTAATCTTTTGCAAATGTTTCAAAGGGCCCTTTGCCGCAGCCAGGCAGACTGKTTTTTTAAAAAAAGAGCAGATTCAGGGAAGCGCAAAGCTCGTGTGTCAAGAAGGGGGAGACGCGGCCTGGCTGCGGGGGTTGAGGCGGAGGGTTCTGCCCGTTAATGTCTTCAGAGCAAGACGAGGTGGTTTTCTGGAAAGTGCGTTTTAATCAGATGGAAAGCATTTGGCTCCTAAAGCGACAGGCGGATGAAATGTGACACCTTGAAATAGATTGTGTCCTTTGCACCTTTTAGTGCTGCGAAGCTATGAACCCTGCATTTAAATAAAATCTATCATGTTCATTTCAGGTTCAGTATCCAAAGCCATTTTGACCTAAAGGCAGCTTTTTCTGCCTTGGGAATTACAGATATATTTGATCCCATCAACGCTGATTTTAGAGGTATTTCAGGTAAGAGACTCTACTGAATAAAGTGATCATTGCCTGCATAGCTGTAGACTCTCAGATCATATTTGAGAGATTCAGCGGACTGGGCCTCCTGAATTAATCGTACTTCTGTCTCTGTGAAACTCCAACACGTGATTCATATTCAGCTGTTCATCTTTATTATTGATATTTCTATGTCCAGCTTTGGTTCTATGGGAAAGCAGAATCTGATAGAGACAGGGTCGCTTTTGGTTTTCTTTTTTTTTTTCTTTCTTTCTTTTTTTTCTTTTTTTTTTTTTTTAAATTGAAGCTGGCAAAACAGCATCAACCTGGAAAGAAGACATTTATTCAGAGCTTGATGATGCCTTAGTACAATTTGCATTCCTAACATTATTTATAAGTGGTCATTTAGCAGTTAGATTATATGCCAGTCCAATAAGTCTCTATTCCAGCTTCTGACATTGCAAACAATATTGGCTGGCACCCATGATACTTTGGCTTGCTAAGCCAGCAACCAATGGACTAAATTATTAAAATACCAACAAATACTAAAAGACTCCAAATTATCTATTTTATTTGTTTTTTCGTTTATTWTTGACTACTCCAGCAAAGTAGATTATTTCAACTTGGACATCCCTGCTCATAGCAAAGACTCAGAAGTGGTAGTTGCCAGGTGAGATGCAGAGAGATCCTGTGATAACCTGTGTAAYGGAGGTAAACAGCAAGAGATTTCTGCAGTTCAGAGGACCTTGATTTTACCAGAAAGTTGATTTTCTGGGGCAAACCTTGGCAGGCACTTCTCTTTTTTTGTTTTGTTTTCTTTCCTTTTTTTGGTACCTCTTCTAGAATTCAACGTAGGGTTGTTTTATTGCAGTATGTATCTCAGAGTGTAAGGGGATGCTTGTTAAGATGAATACTTTGAGGAAATGAACTTCATTGCACTTTAGCAACCTTAAAGCAGCTTTTTTCCTACATATGCAACTTGGTGGCATTTTGCTTTACGTCATACWGGGTGAGGCTTGATCCTGCCCGTGGCAGGGCTATGGAGTAAGGCTATCCCGAGGTCCTTTTCAATTCTGGCCTCACATGATGCAGTTCTCTTCTATARCAGTAGAGTTATTGCCACCATAGTCTAAGAATTGCATGAAACAGAGTTTATAAGAAAGAGCTGTGTTGTTATTCCACCAATAGATACAGTTGGAAGAAAAAGAAAAAAAGGTAAGTTTTCAGTTCCGCCTTTAGGATGAAGCAGAAACTGTAATTTTCAGAATATTTACTCTCAGCTCACTTTCAGTACAGAAATTTATTGCTTTATTTCAGACCTGGAAAAGCTTCTTTATGCCTGAAAGCTTCTACTTTTTTCCAAAACATTAGTTTATCTAACTGAAAATTGCTGCTTCTCCCCACAGTTGTTTTTCTTGCTTCCATCCCTGATTTTTGGCTGAACAATATTCAGACAGAGACACAGAGTGTTCTTTTAGTATTTCCTTCTTTTCATCTACATGATTCAGGCTTGGTCCGTATATTCAGACAAAAAAGAAAAGTCTCATGACCTTCCCTGCCTTCTACCCTCTGTGGTAGCTGGGGAGAAACAGACTGGTGACACCTGGTACCTGAAAATCCTTTTTTTTTCCAACGCTCCRTTTCGCGTCACAGCCCCAGCCCCCTTCTTCCTGGACAGCAGCATTTTTCTATCTTAGTTTCCCTTCCAGTGGTTCCTTGATCCAGCAGTCATTTGTCATCCCCACTGTGTTATCTAGCTTCTGCTCTTGCTGTCCMGTCGCCCCGGGGGACCTCTCAATCTGCTGGTCGCTCAGCTAAAGCAGCTATCATGAGCATCACCTTCCTCGCGTGTTGACATCTGAAGATGTTCCTRCATGCTGCTCTTCTGCAGCCCAGGCCCAGTTCCCACCACCAAGCACCTGTGGACATGGCCAGGYGGCGGAAGGCTCTCCGAGCAGAATCGCGAGGACGCACAGCTGAGCAGCTCCTCCAGGTGCACAGCCAGCACCGTCCCCCTGCCTCCCCAGATCAGAAAGCCAGTCAGAAGGATGAATAGAGGACAGTAGAAATGCCTGCAAGCAGGAAGAAAGAAAGAATCCCAATTTTGTATTCATAGGAATGATACTTTCCCAGGAACTTCTATGCTCATCCATATGTTAGAGGGAAGTCAAAGGCACTTGGGCTATCAAGCAACTGCACTCTGTGACACAGGCCATGTTTGGGTAGATAGATTCAAGATACACATGAGCTTTTTAGCTTATTCTCCAGGTTGACATGAGGTCACTTGGATCCAAAAGCGAGGTAGTTGCATTATCTCAGCTGTGCCGAGAAATAAAATAACCTTGATATCAAGGTAGCTCAGAGCTTAGGGGTGTCTGCACTTGTCCCTATCAGACAGACCTGTGAAAAAGCAGAATTAGAAACTAGGATTTGCTGGCATGGAAGACGGATGCAGAAAAGTGGCTGAAAGGTAGATTTATACCGTGTCATCTGTCTTTCTGAACATTAAGTGCTGAAGGAACCCATGAAAGGACTTTGTGACAGAAGAAAAGCTAGTGTGTGTGACATATACTGTATTCAGCATCTGTTCACAAGTCTTAAGGTGGGCACCATGTACTTGTTACTGCAATAAGTTCCTGGAAAGCTAAACATTGTCAAAAGCTGTATTCTTCTTACAAAGCACTAAGTATTTTGTAAGCAGTTGTATCCTGAGAATGGTATTTTAGGAAGTGTAAGAAGGGCTGCAGAATTTTAATAACCAGTAACCATAGTTTTGTGTCATCTTTTTAAATCTTTGTTTCATCTTTTAAAATAGAGGAGCCAGGAGTCAAACAGCATTAGATGATGGTGCTTGTAGACAGCATCGCTCCAGCGAAAGGCAAAGGCATCGAAATCCTTCTTCAGTTGGGTTAATCTCTTGGGCAATTTTGTTTCAGTCATTAAATTAGTTGCTCAGATGAAATGTCTGACAGTTTTACAAACCTGATTTTCTGCACAAGAAATGGTTGAATTATTTCGATAAAATAGGTGTTAGCAATAGGATTCAGATAATTGTCACTATTCACTTTTTTTTTTTTTTTTTTTTGGTCAGAGCAAGGCAGTCTTTACGTTTCAGAAGCTATTCACAAAGCAAAGATTGAAGTAACGGAAGATGGTACAAAGGCATCAGGAGCCACAGGTAAATCAAATAAACAGACTTTTTGCATATCACCACCGCACCGTACTAAAGCCTTTGATTTAACAAAGCATGCTAGCACGTACATCACTCCAGCTATTTTGAAATTTAAATATATACCTGCCTTCTTCACCATATCACGTCTACATTTTAACATGCTTCCACTTCACCCTGTTAATTCCTCATAAGAAACCTTAAAACTCTTCCCCCTTTTTTTATGTTTGATCTTAAAATGACATTAAAAGGTTTGAGTGCAAAACAGTTTTACCAGCCCAGGAGAGACCTAGTTTAACAGAATAAATGATGGCTTTTTCTGTCGGTCAAATCTGCTCGCTCAGACCACAGAAACAAGCAGTTAAAACAAGACTACTAACGTTTTAGCCACAGCTCCTCAGCCACCAGGGAGTTTCTTTCCTGTTTGAGGATGAGCCCTGTGGTAGTACTGACGTTCGGGATGTTGAAGTTCTGTCTTCAAGAAGGAGTTATAGGCTTAAGTTTTTTATGTACTTTGAAAGGTGATGTTTATGTCCAGCCATTTCTGGTAACAGAGACATTTCCACAAGAGAAACTACAGGAGGAGGAGGAGTTCTGAGTAAAACTCCCGTCATTGCCTACAGCCTCAGCAAACGACCGTCTCTAGTCAAACAACAGCTCAGCAAAACTCTCTCTCTCTCTTATTGAGCTTCAGTATTTTTAGTAATATTTCTGGTAACTCCCATACAAAAGAAAAGCTTCTAGGTAGCTTTGATTACCTACCCCAGCTAAGGCTACAGCAATCAGTAGGCAACATCCRATCTTCATCCCACTGAAGCCAATGCCAGAACTTCCATTAATTCCAGTCAGACCAAGCTAAGAAGGTGGTTTAACAAGGTATGGTGATATTTATCGTTCACCGTAAAAGCCGTGCATCTAGCCACACACTGGCTTGTTGCGGCAAAGATGCTAAAGCACGCACCTCTTTTTGGAGCACGGAAACAGTGCTGCTTGGGCTAGTTTTGTTGAGCCTTACCAGAAATTTCAATGGGATTCTGTTGTCCTAACTGCTCACTAAAATAATCCATATCCGTTTGGCTTTTTGGAGGATAGATTATTAATGCTTCATAGCTACAAGGAAGTAAAATGGAATAATTGTCCCCATCTGTGAAATTTTATTTAAGCAAGGCCTTCTTCTCAATAATTGCTTTCTGGGCCACCATGATTCTGAAGGAACATAGTTTTAATGTAGTAATTAATCCATAACCAGACAGGGGAAGGGTGATCATAAAGCAGTTTGAGATACACTTAGGTATCCTCTCAGTTGAGGATTCCTAGGTTTTGTTGAGAGCTCTAACAGAGAAATTCCAGGATGACTTAGGTTTTCCTGGCTGTTGCTTTCCCGTTTACAAAAGGGGATACATTTGTGCCTTATTTATTTTTCCCCCAGAAGAGCACAGCTGGGAATTGGCTAACCACTCAGGCAATAGCATGGTAGGACTTCAGCAGTTTTTGTTTGTAAAAATGACGATGACGACACCGTGTTACCTTTGAAATCCAAAGCCAGCTAGAATCACGCCTGCAGCTAAGTACAGGTGTACCTTCTGCAGGTGGCCACCCAACCCYGGACTTGCTGAAGACACCTAGAGTGACTTTGCAATTGGATAAAAGTTTTTTTTATTATTATTATTATTMTTAGCATATAATAGTAACCCAAAACCCAAGGTACGAAACATCAGAACTTGAGAGCATGGTACAGAAAACGGGATGAAAATGGATACATTTCACTAATGTTTTCTTCATTCATTGCATTGCAGCGATGGTATTACTCAAAAGATCTCGAACACCTATTTTCAAAGCAGATAGACCTTTTACTTTCTTCCTGAGGCAAGCTAATACAGGTATGTATATTTCTGAATTCAGCAGCAGAATCATCCACAAGTAGYGCTGGGAGCAATATTAAAGTTCTTCCTAAATAACATGCTGTTCTTTAGTCCAGGAAATGTCAGCATCATCTAGGGGCTTTGCTTTCAAAGCTTAATCTATATGATAAAATTTATTTTTTTTWAAAAAGGAAGACGTGGTAAACTTTGAATTCAGGGAATTTAAATCAGCAGTTTTCTAAATACATATCTAGTATGTGCTTAAGAAGATTTTCATTATAATTGTAGGCACCATAARTATCTTACTGAAAAGCTTAAATGCCCTAAGATTTGAGACAGGCCTTCACAGGCAATTTAGTACACAAATTGGTATCACCTGGATTAACATCTGAAGAAGTTAAAATCTGATTCTTTTCCTGTACATGARACTTGCTCTTCACAGAGATGGCACACAACAACCAGGCCTCTGACTGCAGGCGCCAGGATTTCCGGGCCTAAGATTCACTGCATTGATACCTATTTCAGCAGTCTTTAGGGAGCTATCTCAGAAATTTTGGAGATTAACCACCTTTTGCTTAGCCTGCCACTCAAAATATAGAGAAACAAGTTTCTCTTCTCCCTGTATCTTAAATACCAACAGCTTTGAGGGAATAGTTTTATGTAGCAGGACTCTTCACTGCATCTTTATGAAATATTCAGGCCATCAGAAGCAATGAGTATACACTGCATGTAACTAGGAAACTCCTTACGCGAGAGTGCAGCTCTGGAAAGAGCCTAACTTGTATCTTCACTTTTGCAAGAATTGYTGGGAAATGCATGTTTCTTTTGCAAGTGATACTCTCCTTCTTGCTAGCAAACTCACCYGGCCCCCAAAACCAAAAGCACGCAGAACAGGCCTGCAAATCTGAAGGATCACTGGCCTCAGCATTACGCTAGTATTTCATTTCAGCTGTATAATCACATAAACYACTCCAGAATCTCCAGCAAAGAAAAACAGCATATAGCTTGTTGACACTAACAATCAAGAATTACATTATGCATCRCTCAGCAGGTACTTGCTCCTTTGAAATGCCAGGCCGCCTCCGACAACTCCTGCTGTTCTTATAAATGCTCTACATTTGCACCTTATGTATTTTTCTAAAAATCACTTAAATCAGCAGGTTTCTCTCAAAGCTGGCATCGTTTCTACTTARATTTTAAGAAGACACATAAGCATTGAATGAGCTCGATAAAACACTCTTCAGGGCCTGGCAAGAAGACTGAAATGATTCATTTCCCTTATCTACTTTCAAGCTACATAATTTTGTTCTCTTAGTTGGTGAATAGCTGCATATGTAACATTCTGCTTTAGAAGGAATATCCTATTTTGATCAAAACGTAAGAGATGTCTTTTTAAAGAGAAAAGCACTGTCTTGGTGGAGGTTTTGTTTTAAACACACTTGGGTAATCATCACCATTCAGTAAACAGAGAACATTTTTACTTAGCGAGTGCAGAATTTTTAAATTTTTAAAAGGGCATTAAAAAGGACACGTGATCTATGGAAGCTGAGCCACAGACCCTTCAGGATTAAGAAGGAAGTGATTTGGGTGAATAAATTTGCTCAGCCTACAGTATAAGAAAAATTAGATGAAAGGAAATCAGATTGCAAAACAGTATTTACATGAAATAAAATACATACCTTGCAATCAACTCAGAATAAATAAATACAACTGTATTTTTATAATTCAAGCTTTTTAATGCAAAGTGTGAAAACTGAAAACATTCAAGGTTGTGTTTATTCAGATCTAGTGAAAGAAGCTCTTCATGTATGAAAAAGGGGAAGGGTAAACATGTTTTGATTTTAATGAATTTTATTAACCTGATYAGAGGTACTTAAAATTTATTAGCCCCATAAAGCTCACAATGAATCTCAATATAGAATGAAATCCAAGTCTTCATTATATAGTCTTCTAGGTATAGCAGAAAAGTGCTAGGCACTTTCCAAGGCTTAGAACCTAGCTCTCCCTGAAATAACTGGAAAAAGCTTTTTGCTCCCCCCTACTCTGCCCTTCAGAACTTCAGCTGTGAACACCTCCCCTCTGAAGGACAGGCAAGCTAACACCACCACCAAAAACTTCCCAATAAATCTGAGGCAGTGGCACTGCTCAGTGGGTTGTAAAAAACCTATGCTGTAACTCATGTATCAAAATAGAGAAATGAATTTAGGCCCTTTTTTGCCCCATTCAAGAGTTGTTCTTCCATCACCTGTTTGGGAAAGTTTCCAGTTTGAGCTACCAACTATTTGGCAAYGGACTTTTTCTTTTAATATAGAAATGTTCCCAAGCTGTCCCAAGCAAGCATGAAATTGTTTATACCAGAATTTTCCCATCCATGCAATGAGTGTTCACAAATCTGCTGGCTCCGTGCTTAAATATCTAAACTGCATTACATTGAAAACTTGGTACTAAGCACTCAAGTAATTTTTAACAATTTGTTTTCATTTACAGGTTCAGTACTCTTTATAGGAAGAGTTACAAATCCTTCACAATAAATGCCAGACTAATGCAGTCTTCTGTTCCTCTTGTGATGAACTTTCCTTCAATGAAATTAAAGCCTGCACTGTGTATTTATTAAAACAATGTTTAAAACACAGCAGTTTTGTAAGAAAATAAGACTGAGCAAGTCTTCTACTACCTTATTACTTTATATATGCTATAGGAGATTTATTCTATAGCTGTATATGAAGCATTAGTCACAACTAGAGCAAAGATAGTTAGCATACAAAGATCCAGGGAAGATGCCAACAGATTTTGCCACTTAAATGTTTAAAAACCTGGGCCACGGCTTTTGCTCGGCTTCTTCCTTGTGCCTGCAGGTGACCAGCTAAAGCTGTGGAATACAGAGCGTGTCCCACAAAAAAGCTTTGCAATGTATGTTATTTTTCAAGCAAAACTTTATTCCTCCCTCCTGAAGTCAAAGACTGAGGAGATCTTCAGTCTTGTCCCAGACTTAGCTTTACGTATTATCAAACTGAGGTAGCAAGCTAGCCAGTGAGCAGCCCAGAGAGCTGCGGAAAGGAGATCAACTTGAGCGGCTGTTTAAAAAATGACAGCAAGACAGGTAAGAAGCAGATACACCACTGAATCAGTAACAAAACAAATACTACTACCAATAAAGGATTTCATGCACAGGACATCTTTTAAACCAAGAATATGCAGAATGGACAATCCTGAGAAACACAGGATGAGGCTAAAAGCATCCAGAAAATCGGGTATTTTTTAGCATCTCAATAAATTTGGGATAGAGGGAGTGATTCAGGACAAAAGTCAGCAACTCATGGCACAAGTGTCAGAAACCCATGCCCATAACGATTCTGCATGAAGACTTCAAGCCACAAACAGAAGGGAGTTGCTCCCACTGATTTAAAGCTTCCAGATGTTAAAGCATCTAACACTGATGAAATATATGGCCAATAAAGGATTCAATAATATTTTGTGTCCCAGAGACAGCATCTTCTGGCTATTGCTGCACTTATAAATGGGTAAAAGCTTTTAACACAGAAAAAAATTCCAAGCACCATTCCTCAACAACTACTGCCCTATTTTACTACATTATATTTTCATAAAATTGATGTTTGTCATTGCTTTGGATGTGCATACAGTAAATTAATTTGCCATGCTGCTCACCAAATAGTGAAGCAAAAAGTACATACGGCTATGGATTACCATCCTTAGTCACGATTCAGCATTAGCTTCTTCTCACTAGTTCTCAGATTAAGAACAGAATTTCCAGTGATACTGCTCCCTCTTTCCTTAGCACCAACACTAAAACACTGAAGCTCTGGAAGGGAAGGTAGAACAAACTATTCCAATAAAAAACATACTCAGTCCTACACAAAGATTAAAATAGAGCTTTTATTGATGGAATAACAAAAGTGCTTTTCTTAAATATTTTTCAAAATACATTTATACAACTTGCAATAATATATCCAAAATAACTGTATATACAAAACATTACCTTGTTTAATGTATGTGCTTTTTTTTTGAAAATTACAAAGCAACTTTTTTTTTTTTTTTTTTTTTGGCAAAGTTCAACCTTAGAGGTGATAGTTTTGAAGGTTGGAATAAGAAAATAGAACCTGAGGGAAAGTGACACTTAAGTCAATGACAAGCAAGAAATTCTCCATTTAGTTAAATAAAAATGTTTTAGTGATATTTTTCACATTACAAAAATAACAGAAGTGAAGAAAAAAGATGATGGATACTTTTCTCATCATATTATAGAGCAGCTTTTCATTCTTTCAGATATGGGATTTGAGATAAGAGTGCATGTCAAAAATGAATGCAAGTAAGGACAGCAGTGCCCTGCTGTGGCTTTTTATTCTGTGCAGAGTCTCTTAGCTGCTGTTAATATGGTTGACCTGATTGGATCTGCGATGGATTTCTTCCAGAAAACTCTCAAGCTGTTCTATCAGCATTCGTTTTTTAAACCTGTATTTAAAAGAAAGTATAATAATGAATGCACACTATCATACATGAAATATTACTCACAAAGTTTTTATTGAACCCCGGAAACTTTGGTTATTATTCCAGACCCAGTGCCTAATGAGGTTATATACACACTGTTGTCTCTACTAAAGTTCTGGTAAGTTACTCACTTGCTTTTCCATTCAGTGAGAAAATACAAAACTAGGGTCACTAAACTGTTATAGCACAGTGCTGAACATYGTTCAACCCTTGGAAAGCCAGGGAAAATAGAATTAACTGTTTGTGGTTTTCACAAGTAAAGCTCTGAAGCAGAGAATTAATGTATATGCCAAAACAACTGTATCCCTGAAGCTGACAACAGCTTTTATGGACTGTTTGCATGCCTTCACGGTGCATTTATAGAAGTTAGGTGAAGTTGGTGCTGATGGAGGCATAGCCATTACATAGAGGAGAGTAGATTTCCTGACAAGAAAATACCAAATAAAAGTTTGAAGGAAAAAAAAAATAAAGAAAATAGAAATGTAATCCGTATCTAGAATCTCTGCAATTCTATTCCACATTACAAATACTTGAACATAGACCAGCTTRTCTCCTTTGCTTACACCCTTGCCTTGCAGCACATAGTTCCTTATTGTTTCCGGCTAACCCTCYCTCCCCTTGCAATGTTGCTGCACCTGAGAAACAACTTCTGGCCAGTGCTTTGATGCTGTATGCGTACTCAAAGACAAGAAGCAATGAAAAGATTACAGATTTTCTCAAATCACTCAATTCACTACTATCCTGAACTGTACAGCGAGTCCAGTCCTGTGACCTTACTAAACCCTGACAAAAGCCTCAAGTCTCAGCCAGGCCTCCTGGCTGACAAACATTTGCCCTAATTCCCAGACTGCAGAACTCCCCCCAAATCCCAGCTTGACTATGGGGAAACAGGCTCCCGTACCCAACCACTCACTGTCTCATTAAATACACATGCTCTGGGCCCTCACTCATCCTCCTCACCACAATTCTCCTCAATAACACCCAAAAAACTCCAGTGCTGCTTCCTCCCATTCTTTTTCTTTGCTTTCATAACTACTCCCTGCTTGCCACAAAGCAGGATAACTTGTGAAATTGATAAGTTATTCCTCCTCGTTCCCTCTAGTAAAAGCCAAATGATTTAAGCTAATAGTTAAGTGCTTTACTACAATTTATTCTACTGGAATTTAACATGTTCATAGTCTGTGCAAGTGACTGGGCAATGTTACCTTTCAGAATTCTGTTGAGCCCCTTTGAATCAGCTATATAACTTAAAAATCTGCATTTCCTAGAAACTTAAATCCTGTCAAAAGGTGGAAACACAGCATTCCTAACTATTCTCATGTTACCGCTGCCATGAGGATTCAGATTTACAGTGCACTGATAGATGACTACACTCAACCCTCTAGTATGTGCCACAGAAAATTCTGAAAATTCTCTTCCAGATGCAGAGTCCTGCAGCGTTTTCCCCAGGCAAGAGGGTACTAAAACCATCTTTGGGTAACCTTTGTAACATGTAAGCTTTCCCTGGCAAAGACCTCAAATCATATTCCAGAATAGGCTGAATGAAACAAAAAATGTTACCAATCAAGAGTTTCTTATTCTGTTGCACAGTTTCTCCCYGTAGTTGCTAGTAACAGAGACTGCATGAATCACACAAATACTGTGAGGAGTAAGCACAGCTTCAAAAATTTACCTAGTGTCCTGTTACAATAACAGCAACTATGTAACAAGCAGCCCAGCAGCACAGTTACAAGGATTGCCTTCCCAGAGCACAGATCACTTACTGCATGCATTTTCCAGTTAAAATCACTTTTCTGAACAAATGTTCTGGGAGATTTCTGCAAATTTCCTAAACATGAACATACTAATCTATGTGAGTTTTAGCATCTTCACTCTGAGATCTAATATCTAATTCTCGAGGGGGGTGGAAAACAGAATAGTTGAATCACAGAAACACAGAATAGTTGAGGTTAGAAGAGACCTCTTGAGGCCACTTAGTCCAATCCCCTGCTCAAAGCAGGGCCAATTACAGCAGGTTGCTCAGGGCCATGCGCATTTGGGTTTTGAGTACCTCCAAGGATGAAGACCTCCATTCACAGCAAGTAAGTTTTGTCTTATGCTCAAACAGAATTTCAATTTCAGTTTGTACCCATTGCCTCTTACCCTGTCACTGGATATCACTGAGAAGAGTCTGGCTCCATCTGCTTTAGATCCTCCCCCATCAGGTATTTCTACACATAGATAAGATTTGCCTGGAGCTTTCTCTCCTCCAGTCTGAACAGTCCCAGCTCTCTTAGCCTCTCCTTGTAAGCTAGATGCTCCAATCCCTTAATCACCTTCAAGGCCCTTTGCTGGACTTACTCCACTATGTTCATGTCCTCCTCATGCAGGGGAATCCAGAACCAGATACAATGCTCCAGATGAGACCCACAAGGTACAGGCATGCTCAGTATTCTTCAAAAGTATTTTTCAATAGTTAGGAATGGTCATTTATGTCATTAACTTTCAAAGAAGCATGACTTAGCAGAACATTATGACAAGGAAACCATTTTGCTTTCTGTTAAAAGTTTTGTTTACATTCTTGACCTCAAAGCTACAGGAACCATTTTTCTTCTGACTAGGAATCTCATTCTTTCATCTCCCAGCCTGACTTTTAAAGATGACCTTGAACAGGGCAGCCCAGGGGTGTATGACCCGTTACTCTAATTACTCCTAGAATTTGGGGGAAAATCTACAGTAATACCAATGTGCTTATTTTTGTTAAAACACACAAATATATGAATGATAGAACTATAAACAAYATTATAGCTCATATCTACTGTTGATGTTAGCTCAAATCCCTTCAACCATTCTAGAAAAAATAATGCAATCATAATAGATGAGACCTGGAAGATGACAGTAGTATATAAAGATCAGGGATCCATCGTACTAGCCAATACACAGACCTTTCAGACCTTGCTTCTCGTATTATTTTCCACAAGCAATTCTCTCAATTCTTTTTTTTGCAACAGAAAATATGGACAACCAAATCAGTAAATCACATCTCATCATCAGCCATCTCAATACTGAAACACTTGAAGCCAAATGTCACCCAAGATAGGTAACCGAACATTGTTTTTCCAGTGAGGTCTTCAGGAAAGGAAGCCTTTGTCACAGGCTATCAGTAACAGTTCCCTCGCCATCAAGTCTCATCTGGACTAGCAAAGAACTAGAAGGAAGACTAATTCTCATAACCCTTTTCTACTTAAGATTACTAAAACATAGCAGTTACTCTTACATAATTTCTATCACACATAAGGTTCATCTGCATTACAGTTAGGGAGCCGCTTAATCCCAGTTTTAGTCTCTACCTCAAAGCAGCTGATGCATCTCACTACTTCAACAAGCAACATAGCTACTTACGTTCTTTTTAAAGAAACTGGCATTGGTAAAGAAAGCTTGCTGAACTTGGACTGTGGTCATATGTTCAAACAAAAATAAAAGTATCAAAGCAAACTAAAAGGACATGCACTGAGACTGTCTTGCAAATTTTTCCAGCACTACAAAAATTTAATTCTATCCAATATACGCAAGAATCACAGTGAATGCTGGTCTCTCTTCTAACAAATTGAACTTATTCAATAATTCTGTACCTACTTCCCACAAATATATTCACAATTAATCTGTAAATTATCTTACAGAATAGTACCAGGTAAAGGATCATAGAATAGCTCTCTGTTAGAACAATTTTTTTCATCTAGTGCAAATCTGACACTCATTTATGATTTCTGCACAAATCTTTGTGAAGCTTGGAGGGTTCACCTCTGAAATTTTTGTAGCCACAGTTTTTGAGGAGCTTAAGAAACCAAGTATGTAGTAGTAAGACTCCTAGCCTGTAGAGACAATTTACTCCAGCAACTAATTAATTAATTAACAGCATTAACAGGTAATTAACAGAATTAAGAATTGAATCTTACTACTACTGCTTGTAAAATTTCTAGGTATTGAGCACATTTTTATTTTGAAATTGTTTGCATTATTTTTTCCCAGTACTTTTATCACAAATAGACACTGCTTAGCATGTTGTCTAGGTATAAACAGCAAAGCCTAACTGTATATTAATTGCTTAAAGCTCTTAGTTCAGTAACTTAGATAAAACTGATAAAACTCCCCTTTAGATAAAAGGGAACTGAATTTCTCATCTTGAGAATTAGTTGATTTGGAGAATTTTGCTCAGTTTTTCTTGTTAGCTTTTGCTCTAGACAGAGAATAAACGCTTATTCTCAGTGCTAGGGGCACAAATGGATTGCTACACTAATGACAGAAAAACTGAAGATCTCTCCACTGCATAGTGTAATTCCTTTTCATCCTTTCTTAAATAACTCTTTATCCTATGTATCCAAACTTGCAGCTGGATGGCTATATTGGGAATTCATGGCTCCTGTGTGCAACAAGGACTCATAATTGCTAATAAAACTCACTTAGGCTGTGTCACTAGGCATAGGAAAAACCTTTGTGACAATAGAAATAGCTGAGGATTTGAAACCACAATGTGGTATCTCCTCATTCTTAATATTTTCAACATCAACTGTGAACAAATTTTATTATTTATACCATCCTGGTTTCTGTCTTTCAAAGGTGACACCTTTCTTTTGCCACCAGTCTCTGCAGTCTCTTTTGAAGGATGTACCCCTAAAGTCTTTCACTGTATAGTAGAACAAAAAGGAGCTATAGGACAGTCAGGCCCCAGAGAAAGCTGAACATTTTGGTTTCTTTCAGAAATCTTCCTCTCCTTTCACAACTCTTTTGAGGACTGACCCCCAGAACTGAGAGAAGAATGTTTTTGTACACAGGTTTTCCTGCTGAAATGCTCAAGAGCTTAAGTCTATATTGGCAGCCACAGCTCTCTGGAGCAGGGAAAGAGGCCAAGCATCCCCAATTTGGATCACATTCCATGGCACTGTAAGGGTCAGCTACCACTTAACATTAAAANAAAAAAAAAGCACATGAGGATTGTAGGCAATCTTATCCAGGTAGACAAAAATGATTGCACTACAAAAATCTTATCCAAGAGAGCAAGAAGAGCGAGATTAAGCTGTTCCTGCATGCAAACCAATAAAAAGTGAAGTTAAACAACAGTCAAGAGAAACAAAATTGCCAACTTTTTCTACCAATACACGCAGAAAACCGTTGGTTGGAGCTTTAGACAGAATTTTAATTTTGATGCATCCAATAGCAACACAGCTCCTGCCAAGTTTTGTAGGGAAAGAGTCATCAGTTTGAGTGAATGGAATAGAGAGGCTGTGCAACAGAAATGAGAATTACAAAAGATCTAAAGAGCACAACTTTGGAGGCACAAATATACTCAATCCCACTAAGAGGTGCCACAGACTCCAAGAGCAACATAATTAAATGTGGTTTTGGTGTATTGAGATGGTGAAGTAGCATGCATATTCTACAGGTTATGAAACAACTCTGACAGGTGGTACGACAATAAAGACAGATCAAGTAAAAGCACAATAAATAATTGTAGCTAAAGGAAGAATATGATCCACATATACATACTGCTGTCAGCACAGTGGAAGATGAAGGCTAGAGAAGATATATGAACATCCCATGTTCAATGTACCTCAAAAATTCTCAGCATGATTTTGTCCAAACTTTTGTAAAATTTTGATTTTTTTGATTTTTAAATTTGATTAATAAGATTATAGTAAAAAAGTTAACTGCTACAAAAAAATGGATAGGAGCAAAAAATCAACCATTCACTGAAATAACTCTTGATTATAATCCAAGTTATACTTACTCTCAAGATAAGATGTTAAAATTATTAATTTTTCATTGTACCTTAAATACTCTTGGTTCCAAGCATAATGACATGGTTTTCCTTCCTTTCTTCTGAGTGAACATGCAGTAGATGAATCAAGTATGGTCAGTCTACAAGGATGCTCTCAGGACAGGTTTCTATCTAGATTAACACCACTACTTTTAAATCTCCAGCAAGCCTCTTTTCTTCAGTGATCTTAACTATCATCTGTCTGAGGCTGTGGAAATAGGACTACTATATTTCTGAATAAATCTGAAAAGCAGAGATGTAGCCTCATGGAGCATATCTGTATCGCAAAATTATTTAGGATGACATTTTGAGTTGATAGAAAATAATGGATTTCAATAGTTTTTGAAGATCTAATTCACAGTAATTCATAGTAATATCCAATGTCTTTAGTTTTTCAAGTTAGCAGTACACTCAGATTGGAATTTCGGAAGTTGAGTGATTTTCTAATGAACTGACCTTTTCTTTATATACCACCATCTACCTACATTTATGTTGCTTTGGCAGTCATAGCTGCTAACATTTTTAAGACAATATACTGAAAATAATAGGTAAAAGGGTGAGCTTGTGCAAACAATATACATCAGGAAATTGTTGCATTTCTCTGTTTTCCTAGGAAATTATTTACTTGCAATGCAAAGCATAGCGTGAGAAGCTTCAAACAAAGAGTTTCATGGCTGTCCAGCAGTTCCATATAGAAGTACACGGTGCTTTTTTTTTTTTTTTTTTAAAGGTTAAAGCAATTCAGTCACTTACCTTGAAGCTTCTTTAATAACGTTTTGTAAAAATATCAGGCGAGTTTGTAAACTTCCTTGTACATGCTTCAGCAAAAAGAAGATTCTTTCATACTCTTCAACAAATAAGAGCAAAAACAGTTATTTAAGAGGTGCCTATGCAGATACTTGTTGTAACACTTTGTTTTATCCAAGTGATATATAGCAGCTTCCACTGAGCTTTTGTAAGCTTTTAGGACATATCACTTATCAACTAGGCCTGTAACAACCACATATTATTTTAACAATACTAATGTTTTAAAAAAACCTCAAAAATGATCAAAAAACCCAAATCCCCAAGACACTGCAGTTTTGCATATTACTAGAACATCTACTCTACTAATTCTAATACTCAAAATATTAAAAAAAGAAGAACTTTCATGAACATTGATCAAGGCAGTAATATTTTAATTGCTCATCCAAGAAGTTTTTAAAGGAGGTTTTATAACATAGCTCTTCAGCTTTTTATTTATTTTGCTTCAGTCTCATGGTTTAGTATTTTTCTAAAATAGTAATCTATTTTGAATTCTTAGCCTAATTCACATGTCAGGCATCTGAAAAGTGATTTGGTATACTTACTCCTTCCTGGTTTTCTTATCTCTTTCATAATTTGTGCTTTTAGCTCTATATTAATCTCTCTGGAACTTCTGCAATGCACTGCTTTTTTCCCTTTGCTGGGTGAAGACATCGGCAAGTTTTCTTCAGTACTTTGATCTTTACTACCTGATTCCTCATGATTTTCCAAAAACCCATCAACATTCAAGTTGTTCCCCAAATGTTCGTGGCCTACATCCTCTGTATGAGTGGCAGGTCGATCCAATGAATTGAATGGAGAAGAGGACATTGAAAACTCTGAATCCACAGTATTTGGGAAAACATCTGATGAAAGTGGGTCTGTAACATGATTCTCAATCACATCATCCATTGCAATCTCATTATTAGTTTCTGAGGCTAAAAAAAAGAAGAATACACATGCAAGTTTCACGTTTTGACATCTGATAGGTCATCAAGCCAATTCAGTATTAAATTCCTGCAAAACTATGTCCTGCTTGGACAGTCTACTATACATGCCAGGCAAAAGAAAACATGTTTGTGGGCTGTAACACAGATCATAATGATACATCTGCTGGTAATTAACAGCTTAAAAAAAATCACAAGTACACTCTTCATACGAAAAGGAAAATGGCTACACAGATATGAACAAAAGAAAACACCTGTAAAACGTTTATGACTTTTGTCTTTCACCATTAAAGTGGACTAACAAAAGCTTATTTTAGTACCAAACAGGCAAAAAGACTGTTACTCCACACCTCAACTCCACAAAAATGGTATTTAATTCACTGCAGTACAGTGAAATTCAAATTAAATCTGTGTTATGATACTTCCTGAATATCTGGATTCACATGCAAAGGAAGAACACTAGTTGACTGTTTACACTGTCTCCTCATTTAATACAGTAAATAATTGTATATCTTTGATTAACAATTGATATCTTCTCACATGAGAGATTTCTGTTTGAAAGACTATGTATATATCAGTTACTAATTCTCTTGCAATTTGCCCCAGATGCACAATTGAATACTCATTTTCAGAAGGGAGAGATAAAATTGCCATATTTGGGTAATTAGCCTACAGCTAAGTTTCTTCACAAATGTTTGTACATAAATATCATTTGTTTGTACAAAATAAAAACTGACATATCTACAGAAGATTTACTTACTTTTGTGAACTGGAATAGGTTTAACAAGGTCTAGCTGTGCTTGTGTGATCGGTGTGGGTGGCCCTTTTCCTCCAATATGATTATTCACAACTGGAGGAGTTTGTGGTCGGCCTCTGAGCAGCGGGGACATACACCGACGTCTTTTCGGAATCCCTTGCATATTTGGTTCTCCAGGTCTTTTATGTTTATTTTGAGGTCCTGATACAAATTCATCTGCTTCATCTATCATCATTCCCTATAATCAGTTTCAACGGGGACAATACTTCAGTTTCATACCAAAAACATGCAGTATAAAATAAAATGTTATGAGGTTATGTTGTTGACCGTATATAAGGCAATTAGGTACAATATACCATCATGTACTGATTTCTCAAATGTCACTTGGAAAAGTATCTAGTTCTTCCTAAAGAAATGAGCTTAAGGCCATTCTCCAACAGTCTTCCAAGAAAGACAGCTGAGTGTGATTGCCCAACTTCTTTTTAAATAAGTTGCAGTATGACTCAAATATTTTAAAGAGGAGCTTTAAATGATACTGATAATTCGGTCAAGTTCAAGACTAAGATTTGGAAGAAAGGAGGAGTACATATATTAGTTAAATCACATACTCAAAGTTACAACAAGCTTTTTATAGGGAAAGCTTAGTAAAGAGAAAATTATTAGATATTAGCTCTACCACAGTGACAAATATATTCCATTTATAAAACAATTCAGAGAGGCATAATTCAGAGAAGTTTCAATAAGGCCTGCCTCCCTGTGATAATACTGATCTAAACACGAGGGATTTTCTTGCAAACAGTGACTTCCCAAATACTTGGAAATGTTTCTCCTACATACTGCCCTTTGCATGGCCTAATTCTCAGCAAAAACATACAACCGTACCTTTCGTAAAAAAAAGTTTTATAGAAAAGTCACCTTTTTGTCCAGTTTGAATGGATTGCCAAATGTATGGAGTCTTCGGGGTTGATCAGGATCAAGCTCTCGGAGGGGAGATGGTATTTGTTTTAGATATTCCTGATAGTTTCCCATTTGTGCTATAGGTACACTGTGAACTTGATCTATCAAAACAAAAAGGGTTTATTAATTTATGATACTGCTCAGCTTATGGGAATTTAGTTTATGTCTACCTCACATCTCCAGTTTTCAGTCTTGACTTTCATTAAATGCATTAACAAAACAGATGTGCAAAACCCACTTGTTCTTGACTAATTGGTATTTATAATACATTTGTAGTGCAAAAAACTTGCTTAAATATTCAATACATCTTGTGAATTTATCATTCTGAAATAGAAATACACAATAGTTCTCTTCTGCACGGATTTCAGTTTTCCAGTGTGTCCCACAGCTTTTCCACAGGACATATGGGTAAAAAAACTGAGACAGAGTGAATTATATTTGAAACCATTATAAAAGCAAAAGCTACAACATTAATGCAAAGTAGTAAATCCATGTTGCATACAGCTTCGATACAAGGCTACCTACTTGTAGCTACCCAAAACTTCTAGTATTTAAAAGATTAGCATTTTACTAAGGAAACAGTGATTTTGAACTACTGCAATCAACAAATTCTTAAAATCCACAGGACCTGATCCTAAGCATTTTACTGATTTAACAAGATGTTAAAGTTGCCAGTTCTTTGATCAAGCTGAACATATGCTGAATATAAGGGAAAAAAAGTCTTTGACATAATATAACCCCTTCCCCAAATATCAACTTCTATACATTTCAAATGATATTAGTGCACCCACAACTTAAGTCAGATTAATATCTGTGATCAAGTGATAATGTAAAAATAAACTTCTTCCTGTATTGCCCGTCCCCATTTTCTTCACTTACTTCATCATCTTCTACTTGTTAGATGCCATTATGTAGTGCCAGAAGCCACAGCAGAAAGGGAAAGGAATAAATTAGCATGGCAACTGAGCTATTCAGTCTTGGCCTAAAGGGCAAAATAATCACACTGGCAGCACCCAGAGGCCAAGGTTACTTCGCCACCGCCCCAATATACTTATTACATGGACAGAGGTGTTAATGTTCAGAACTGCCCTATGATTTTTCTCCTTAGATACATCATGAAAGTTGCAAAAAGGCAGTGGAACAAAGAATCTTAAGTAAAAACCCAAGACTTCTCAAATGGACCAAAGAACAAAGCAGTGAATCTGCATCTTCTCTACCCTCACCTATTCTTCTTACAATAAAATTATGTAAAGAAAAAAAAAGCCTAAGAAGCATTAAGTTCAACCACACTATCAGATATGCACTAAATTTTTACGAACTAAGCCATTTGTTAGAGTCTGCATCTTTTCCTTCAGTGCAGCAACCCAGTGGTAGTGCTATTCACATCATGGTAGGCAAGAAATAAATGGTTATCTAACCTTCATCTTGTCCTTTGAGGAACTTGCAAGTACTCTTCAGTAAATTAGATCTCATTCGTGTTAACTGATCCAAAAGATTTCTTCTGGGTATGTCATAAGCATTTCTAAAAGTCTGAGGTTTCAAATCCTATGGTTTCAGTAAATAAAGCTCCAATTAATAACATATATGAAATAATATCTAGCATTTCAATGGAAGTATATTGAAAATAACAACATTACACACAGTGGTGCTTACCTTATTCAGCAAAGCTATTTGGAACCCAGCATACTCCTTCATATTGAGGTCTAGAGGTCTATGAGGAATTTCCCCAGTAATCCCCTGTAGCAGATGTTGAAAATCGTTCCTATGTGCCATAGACAGGTTGTGTGATCTGCTTCTGACCTTAATTCCAGTCTCTTGCGCTACCTTTTTGCCTACAGAGCCAATGACTCTATCGGACTCTATTTTGGCCTTAATTTGAAATAAATAAATAAATAAAATTGACAATATGCTCTTAAAAGGATTAGTCAGACTTATTCATCTTAAATTCCTACCTAGAAGATTCAACAATGTGCTAATAAACTACGAAGACTATAACCTGGATGAGTGCTTAAGGAGTGCTTAATACATAACTGCTTAATGTTTACTACATTTTAAATAAAGTGAACAGTTGTGCCTAGGTCTTCTGCATATTTCTCCTCTGCTGCCCATTATAGTACCAAGCACCAATATGCATGCAATGCTTTTATTTTCATAAAAATGCCATAATTTGACTAGTAATTCTCTGCAAGTCTGTCTGTGCTCACATAAACTGTTTTTCTGTGGTAACAGCTACATACATATTACGAGAATACTCAAGACTGATTTTCCCACAACTATAGCTGTGATCAGTCAACAATGATATCAATTTTTTAAAAAGCTCAATAGATAGCTACAAGATTAAATAAATTTGAAATACGTGATAATACCTGATTCTGTTTGATAAAACAGTCCTAACTCCCAACTTTTTATCTTTCAGATTGGTACAAAAATTAAACATGTTCATAATGCCAACTTTCTGGCATAATATAGCTGAACAAGGAGCCAAACGCAATTTGGTAACAAACCTCCCAATGTTTGTTTCATAGTTTCATATAAGTTCACAGACTACTCAAAATTTGAATATATCCTTATTTTAAGTATACATCGGTAGAATCTTTCAAAAATTATAAAAGCTTTAAATATAACCATTTTAGATGCTATTGCAGTATGTCATGTTTTAGGAGTCTAAAAAGTTTAACTCAACAGATTAGCTCGTTTAGCAGTATACTGAACAACTCGATCACATGATTTGACATAAAGTACTGTAAACTTTAAAAAGTTTGTTCCTTCCCTCAAATAGCAATTTACATTAACATTCTAAGAAAAAGCTAGTTCATAAGAACTTGTTAGCTAAGTTATAAGTATTAGCTTTACTGTCTCCTGAAGTTTTAAGTCTACTGCATTCTTCTAATATCTTGAACAAGCTTAACATGCACAGTTCAACAAAATAAAAATAGAGTGGAGTAGCAGGGCAGAAATGTTAGCTAGTGCAGGAGACTAGTCAGAGATATGGGCATTATTCTGAACATGGTCAACAATTTGCATAACTTTCAAAAAGTTACTTGCTACTTCTATACCTGTACTTCACTTAAGACTCTGATTTACGTATATTTGCTTTATATTTACCACACACTTTCCATTTAATTTCACAAGCCAAAGAATGAACACTTTCTGGTTCAAATGCACAAAAGTACAAATCCCTGTCTTCTGAGAAATGCTAGAACATCTTTAAGATCTACAGTAAGACAATATGTTTTCTTTTGGACAAAAGTATAGTGACTATACATGTAACAATGCTCCTTAAGTACAAAAAAATCTTAATTTTTACCTCCACACCTATCTTTATAGACCAGGCTATAAAAGTCTATATTTAAATGTCAAGTTTCTCTTCAGTTCAGAAAACAAAAATGCTTTCTTGCTAATCACTTACAGGAATGCACTAGCTTGATCTTTCTGCTCTTTTTCCTTCAAAACCATTGGGCTTGGGTATTTTAAGATTAGCCTGATATTAGAATAAGTTTTTACTGCTCTTTTGCTTCAACATTACCTGCTGACTCAACTTTTTGAGATATGAAATGACACTGTAACTAAGTCCATATTCCACATTGTCAGCTATAAGGTTTGGTGCCCCCATCATTCTCACAGCTTTCTTCAAAGGCTGAAACACAGAATATATTGTATAGTCATATTTAACTTTACAAGTGTAATATATGTATTTTATCTAATGTATCTGTTTCAAATATAATCTGAATTACATACAGGAAAGAAGAAGAAAAAAGGCTTTGGGGCTAAGTTCTTGTTTTGTTGTTTTTAGGCATTATTTCATTCATACTGAGCCAATTAGTCACAGAGATATCACGTATATACTAGTTACAGCTGATTAAAATTTTCATAACATTCACATCTCAAGCTTTCCACAGGACCTCAGTATAAACAAGAACTATCATTACACATGAAAGTTTAGCAGCTCTCTCTTAGATTAACACACTTTCCTCTTGAAACAGGGAAGAATACATCTATAGTGGAAAGATAATTATAGTTATATAATAAAGAAAGAATTTAACAGAGTAATTCATCTTACCCCAAGATAATAAGGAGGCATCGTCTTCAAATAGCTTTCAAATGATTGCCGCCATTTTAACGTTGGCTTTGCCTTGTGTACTTTAAATAAGTCATCTAGCAGTTATAAAAAGAAGAGATAAATGAAAGCTATAGCTCCAGATGAGTATTTTTTTTTCTTTTTTTTCTTTTTTTCTAATAGGGAATTCTTTCAAAGAAATGATAATTCATCAGGGCTTAAATTAAAGCCCTGTAAAGTGTACACTTTAACATGCATACAAATAATCATAAGTACACATGAGATTAATGCTATACCCAAAAGGTGGAACTGAATAAGTTACCCAATTGAACTGATAATCTGAGACAAGGAAAATGATCAGGAAAAATGGCTAATGAAATAGTAAAAGAAGTGGGACCACAGTATACCTGAAAGGATGACTAAGCAGCTCATTCCTACAGGGTGGGTCAGATTCCCAGAGGTCAGTCAATTGGTGAGAAGTGAAACAGGAATATTGATACAATAAATACAATCTCAACATTCTAGCGTTTTGCAGGTATGTGATTAACACCAACAACATTAATTTCATAGTAAACTATTTATATCAGATTGACTTTTTTCAACTGCCTATCACTTAGTAAAATTTTTAGAAAATGGTATTTACCTAGCAGCGGAAGGAGGACGGGGTAATTGTAAGGCATCACAAATAAGTTCACACAATTCAGCGCTGTACTAGCTTTCAAGTAACCAAAAGGGTGGCCAAGTTCACTATATTTTGCACTATTGCTCACATATACCTGCAACAAAACACATTACATTGTACGTAAATACAAAATATTGTATGTCAGAACTTCACATCCCATTCTGACTGTAGAGTGAAACATCCCCAAAACAGCATTCTCTAAGTAACTTAAATTCCATATGCATTCTACTTGCCTGCCAGCAGGTCTGTGGGGATTTTCTTTCCAGGATAAACTGGGTCAGTGGTGAGGGCTCTAACTCGTATTTATCAAAAGGCAGTTTGTCAATGACCATCGGTTCACAGTCAGTGCAGGAGAATTTCACCACAGGATGAGATGTGCGGGGTGGCTAAACACAAACATTCCAGCATTAAGGAGTCTGTACAATGATTAATTTTAAAGTGGGCTATGACAACGGAAGTAATACAGGTTCTTTGGAAACAGCCTTATTTAAGGAGTCTATTCAATGCAGAATCGTACTTATTGTTAAGTCCTAAACAATTAATTTATGAAATAAACACAGTTTTAAAATCTGAAAAAACCTTATTTTCAAAATGATTGCTTTTTTATTTTCCCTACTATGGGTAACACATTATGCAAATAGTTAGGTGCACATACACAAACTCTGCAAACAGAAGTAAATTTAGTATGGAGTAAATAAATATTTTTTTAAATATGTGTGTGTGTGTGTATTGTATACAAAAAAAATCAGTGCTACTTTGGGGCATGCACATTTCTATTCCTCACAGAGGCAGACACTGTATTTTCACATTTGCTGACCTCCTCTATTTAACAACAGATTTCCTTCTTGCCAAAATTAACATCAGTTTCAAAACTCAAAGTGAATTACAATGATCAAGAACAGCACGCATCTAGGAAACACCATCTTTACAAGAACTCCCATTTTAAAAAGGTCTATGAAAAACTATTGTATTTCAGGCAATTTAAGTGGTTGAACTTTCATCTTTTTATTAACACAAGGAAATGTTAATGAGCTTTATGCTTCAGCTTTCAAGTGTAAGTTGATAATATATTGAAATTTCTTTGGTTGAAACTGAAACAGTTTTTTTGTTTGTTTGTTTTGTTTATGATAAAAACCAGACCCCTAAGCCTTCCAATGAACAGTTTTCAGGAGAGGAACTTAAGCTCTTCTACTTACCCTTGGCCTCCAAGATCACTAGTATCTGGGGAAGAGCTCAACTGGGAAGTCTTCCTCCAGTTAGTTTCTTTACAAGAAGGTAACTAATAAATACAAAGATGAGCTGGGAAACACAGAGTTTCTTGGACCTTCCTATCACCTCACTTTGAAAATTTTTTTCTATGAGTCTGTAAACTCCAGTCCTTTCCTTTCAGGATGAGCAACACAAATGTTATCTGCCCATAGAGCTGGTCTTGCCTTGAGTGTCTCCACTCTGAGGAAGGTGTACTGTCCAAGGGTACACACAACAGGAGGCCCAAACAACTGAAGGAACTGGAAGTCTCTTCAAAGAGGATGCCTTCAATAAATACTTGTGATGGAGTTTCTGACCAAGGCATAGAGCAGTTATACTAGGAATGAAAAGGCTGCAAAAGAAGTTGAATGCTAAGACTTGAGAAGTCTAAAAACTTCTGGATGGACAATAGAAGCTATTTTTACCCCAGAGCAGTAGGAGCAGCCGTTCACATGTTCATCTACCAACAGAAACATTAGCAGACCTTCACAAACGTTTAAGAAAGCCTTGACAGTGTTATTTACGCTATGCTGATGGGGTAGGACTGTTTGAGACGACTCCACTGTGAATCAGATGACAGGGAGGAAAAGAAAAATATCCAACTACAGACTCTTAAATATACAAGTGTTACAATATACGTTAAGTTTTAATACTATACTCTCAGAACAGTCAAGAAATACAAGTCTTGAAAATACTATCAGCAAACTTAACTCACCCACATTGCATAAGGAAGATTCAATTTGGACTCAATTCACCTGTGGAATTCCAATTGAAGTCAACAGGAATTTAGCTGCATATCCAATAATCCAGTGCTTTATGCAGTTATGAGGGCTATATATGCTACAAATGAGATAAGAATTTTTTCTTATCTTCTAGCAAATTGGGTAAGCCAACCTTGTGTTTTTAGAGGATTCAGAACTACAACTGTTCACTTGGCAAGATCTATTTTAGTGATTTCAATCAAGATCTGCAATGGCAGAAAAACTAAGGGCTCTACAGGGTAAACGAAGGGAAGCCGATACACCATTGTTCCAGTGATTACAGCGGATACTTAAGATAGAAGTTTTCCTACAGAGGAGCTTTTCAGCATCCAGAGAGCAATGGCTTTTTCATTTTTTAGATGACTACTATAGACTATTTACTTTTATTCACAACTGTTAACTCGCTTTGTGGTTCAGAAGGACATCCATCTCTTTCACCGAATGTAGCCACAGAGGCCAGCAATACTCCGAGCTTTTACCTGTGACTAAAATTTCTTACACGTATTACTCCTCAAACTGTACTTCAAAAGACTTTGTGTGTTTTTCCTAACCAAGGAGATAAATTTCATGAAAAATGCAATGAATTTGCCAGATTCTGAGACACTGGTCTCAGATCAAAAAGGGTGGTTTCTTAATGTCTTGAAGTTACTAAAAGATGAACACTGCAGTATTATTTGTTCATTAGTAATTTATCTGGGACAGCTGGAACACAAGTTACATGTGGCATTTCTTCTTGGCTCACAAAACCTTTATGGTGGTTACAATGAAACACGTACCTCAAGACCTAAAAATCAGCGAATAGGAAATCCTGGAATATTTCCCCATCACATCCCAACCCTCCTCATTGCTTTTATCTAACTTCAGTACTTACCAGTGTTGGAGAATTTTGATCTGGCCAAAAGGATTCAGGTACAGGCCAATGACCTATAGGCACCCCAGTTTTAGGGTTTGGTCGGACGTAAATAAGTTTGTGACAGCTGTGCCAAGGTTGGGGTCCAAAGGGTCTAGATATATCCACCTGCCCATCTATGGAAGAAAAGGGCATTATAACTGTCAGCCAAAACAGTACTGAACTAGTCAAAAATTGTATTAAACGATTTTTGTGAAAATTCAAGAACCATTCAGTTAATATTATACTTCTAAGGATAGTAGATAGTTGTCAGTAAGCACTTCTGCAAAAAGCCAGAAAGGTTGAGAAACTGAATGAGCACTGAATGTTTACCATATCAGATTTGAGAGAGACAGTTATCCGCAGCCCTTTGAAACAATGAGGGTTCTTTCTCCTCCCATCATAACTACCAGAAAAGCTTCAGATGTCCGTGCACGAATGTGATACAGACAACTAAGACACTGATGACTAACTTTTTATTGCAGCAAAGCAGGATTATCAAATCTCACAAACACTTTCCAGCAACATCTTGAGAGAGACCTGGCTAAGCCATCAGAATGAGAAGTTAAGGCTACACAGTCACAGTTGCTATTCAATTCTTAACACAGCCACTTTAACACATTAAGCAAAAAGTGTCTAAATTCACAATGTTTCTGTATCAAGCTATTTACATTTCTAGCTGGTTGCAAACTACTGCTTAAAAGCCTTGAACTCATTTTACTATGCTATAATAGCTTCATGTAAGGCTATCTAAGTAAGTGACTAAATGCGGAGATTTTATACAGAGTGTGTAACAGTTATAAGCCAATATTTTGAAAGAAAGTATAATAGAATTTTAAACAAGGCATGTCTTTTTTGTAGCAATGTCTTTCAAATACCAACTCCTTTTTTGGCAAGTATTATATTAAGCTAAATTTTATTGACAATCATCATTCTGGGTTGATACCAATATAAATGCAAATATTTTTGAGTACCGTCAATTGGTGAGGGATCTGGTCCAGCTTTTTCAAAATTTATTACTACTCCACTCTGCACTTTTTGCACCAATGACTCAAGACACTGATTCAGCATTCTCGGAGAGCACACACAATACGATCGACCTGAAAGGAAAGAATCAAGGTTCAGGTTGCTCATTGTTCATGCCCTTGTTTTAACTTGGATCATTCAAAGTTGCTCCCCGACACAAACGCTGATTATTTACGGACCACTGATTTAAAGCACCTACCAAACATTCTACCTTTTTTAAACAAGAATGTACGTTGTACTTACATCGCATTCTCAAATCTGGAATACAAATGCAAACATATCCTAATGCATATGGTAGTGACAATTACAATAATACCATTTACTGCAAGGTGGTATTTCAAAAAATGTAGTTATATTCTAAAGGTATCACAATATTCTAGTAATATCATGGCTATAACCAAGAACTATTTTCAAAATCTCAGTGACTTCTAGAAAATCTGATATAACAGATGTGATATACTCACAGACACAATTCACATTTGAAATTAGCTTTACACAAAGCTGTGTAAGCAAACCTATTAGATAATTCTCACCACAACAACTGCTTTTCTTGCAGCAAAGCCTTCATGTTCACCTATTTTTAGCATGACGTTTCAGCTATCTGTCTTGGGAATCTTTCATTAAGGCGACTGACAAAGTCTTTCCTTCATAACACATTTCTTAATTCTTTGCTATATCACTTATATCATTAAGTTATTGCTAATTTCAATGTGGTTTAATGACTATCATATATTCTTAGAATTATATCCTCAGTCATCCAGTAGCCATGCTATTCATTTTCACCTCTTCAATCTTTCCTTGTATGCCACCCTATGCTAACTTCCTGATTATTTTTGCTGATCTATTTTCAGTTTCTCTATACAGAGAGGCAAAAAAAAAACACCCAGAAAAAGTTTTTCATTTGTTTAAACAGCAAACTAGCATAGCAAAGCTGAGATTATGTTCCATGCATCTCATTAGAAATATTTGTTTTCCATCACTTAATGATTTTACCTCAAAATCTATGTACATTCACGGAAAATGGGCTCCCCCTTGTGACAGAGATCAACACTCAAACTGCCCATGAATTTCAGTCAAAAAACCCAGCAATAGTGTAGTCTGCCTTACAGTCAGAACGCAGAGGAATGAAGTAATTTTGGAATTCTTTTTAAATCTCTTCTCTTGCCTTTTACCACATTCCCATCATTGTATCAAAGGAATCATTGTACTTTCAGTATGTGATGTTCTCAAAAAATTTTTACAAATAAATTATAAAATTAACGCCGGAGTATATGAGCTTAATTAAATTTTTGATAGGTTAAGAACATGGGTAATGATGGAGGAAAAAAAATATTGCTTTTTCAGAAATATCCTGTGCTTAGCTTCTCAGGGGAAAAAAAATCCTAAACCACATTTCCTTCACTTTTGGCTTGCTTAGATGGGAAAATACCAGGAATTTAACTAAATCATAGAATAGGAAAACTTAATTCTTATAATTTCTAGTTGTAATACCAAAATGCACTGGAAAAATATTTTCTCTTCTAAAAAGCTGCTAAAGAAAGCCAATCCACATTCTTCCATGACAGGTTAGATTAAACTACTTGCAATTTTGCTACAAAAACATCTTTAGTTTTATTAGATCTGAGTTCTGAGTTATTACAAGTAATACAAGAATTTAAAAACACTACTATCATAGGTAGATGGTTAATAAAGCTAAGTTTGATTCATTTTCATTTTTCAAAGAATAGACTKGTCAGGCAAATGCAAGGCGCTCACCTCCTGTGACTTCACACATTGGTGTGATTGCCGAATCATCCACAGGCACTCCTGCTATCTGCTCCGACTCTGGTGCTGTAATACCAGGCAGACGGAGAACCAAAGCAAATAACCTCTGGTCCCATCGGAAGGGCTCCTTAGTCAGCTCACTTCCAGGTAAAGGGGAATTGAGAGGTAAATGGAGCTGAAAAGGAATTTGAATCTGTGAATATACTACTTCCAAAAAAAAAAAAAAATAGAATTCAGGTTATACTGATGGCAATTCACTGAAAACCAACATACTTATCACTGCTTCACAGATATTTGTAATTCARTGTAGGTATTGTATATGCCAAGCTAGACACTCATCATTTATCAACACTTTAAACACATTTCATGGCCACGTGATATGCAAACTTGAGAGCTACAAGCCAATGTTTTCTTTATGATTTCAGCAGTAAAAAAAGCTCAACRGCAGTGCTCATTTGTTCAATTTTTAAATGATTTTTTGCAGAATAGGCCCGTTCTCAGCTCAAAGTATTTTTTTGATTCTTAAAAGGTACAACTAAATGAAAAGGTAGTGTTAATCTAAGAACTCTGCAGAAGAAATACGCTTGCAATAGCTACTCAATAGCTACTTGCTATAGCTAACTCAAAAAATCTAGCTGCCATGGTCAACAACTCGAAACAACAGGTTTGCCAGGCAGCCTAATGTGTGGTTATGTTACAGGAACAAGAAGGCTACTCATGCTCTGCTCTGCCTAAGTGAAAAGAGGCAATTAAAATCAACATTGACATGCCAAATGAGTTCTCATATTTAGGGAACAGATAGCAGTAGCTGTAGCTATCTATATAAAGAAGAATTGCTTGCCATGGGCTGTTGTGTTACCTCTATTTGGGATGAACTACACAATTTTTTTAATTTAAAAGATGGAAGATACTATGCAGGAGCACACAATACAACAGAATATTTCATTTTTGCTTTAATTCCCAGAACTGGTAAAAAGATTCAAAAGTTTCTGACTTTAAATATAGTGAGCTAAAGATACACCAATGGTCAGGATACTTATTAACCCCTAACAGCAATAATAACTACCACTGAGAAACTGACAGAACATCTAAAATTCCTAGTGCTAGCAGTAGTTTCATAACTACTTAACTGAAACAAGAGGAAAAAAAATGTTTTACCTTCTAAGTGATAGCACAGGATTCAGAAGAGTGTAGTCTCTTATTTGTATACATACACCTCTCACAGAGTGTAGCATGAACAAGATGACTGACCAAAATCTACAACTAAAGCATCCCTGAAGAGCTAAACTAGGCTTTTAACAAGTAATTCCAAGTTTCAGAAAATCTTGACAGATCCCTGGCTGATGATCTCACTCTCAGTAAAAGTGGAGCCCTGGCTTCATCTAAAACTACAGCCATAAGCAGGGGGAAGAAACTCCAAATACTGATTTGAGTGGTAAAAACAGTTCCCATTACTCAGCCAACAACACTGATATCAAATTCGAGGGTTAAGCTGAAAAAAAACAGACTCCCAGGTGCAACTGCCAAAATAGAATCTTGAACACTTTATTTTTCACACAACATAAAAAAAAAAATCCAATACTAAATCTTGTTATGTTATGCTACGTTACCAAAGGAAACTATCAGTCTGTTTCAAATCTTGATACATGTCCACAAAAAAGTTTTTAAATCTGCAAAAACTAATATGACAAATTGCCTTCATTTAGTTCATACTAATTACCTAAGGAGTTTGCAACAAACTACTGAAAAAGAAGAATTTTTATTTTAAAAAAATAGAAGAACATTGGGGAAAAAATCTTACATCAGGGAAAAAAATCATGTTTTTTGAAGAATAATCAATTTATTGATGCAATGTCAAAGCCTGGAACAAACGTGACAAATCCACTCTTGTAACATATGAGGAAGCATCAGAACACTTTTGACTCTTCAGCCTACTTGATAGTTTCCCTCTTGAATTTCTGCTTTCGCTGATGCAAGCAGTTAACACACATAAGAGCAGTATTTCCCCCAAATGTTTCATGTGAAATTGGTCAAAGAGTACTCAGCTAAGCATCTGGCTTATTACTGATTTATATGCATGCCTTTCCCCTCATACAAATTGCCAGCAAAGCCTACCTGGCAAAGGAAACTCAGTTAAAAGAACAGCCACACTCCTAGTAAGCGGCCCAGAATCCTGACTGTAAGAGAGTTCAGTTGCAAGCACTACACTGTCCTCACTTGAGACTATTATTAACGAACAACATTCACCAACTTTCCTACAAGGTTCTGAGCAACAGAAAAGCAGCATTTACAAGCTCTGCAGAGTACATTTCCCCTGGAAGGCATACCCACAAAACAGCATTCTGCTTCTTCAGGCATAGCTCGGACTGCTGAGGTATATGGACAAAGACGCAAAGGATCCGGCACAAACGCTATTCTCAGTTCAGTTTATCTCAAACTATAAAATCTTGGCTCAGCCAGTTATACTGAGTGAATCAAAAAAACAGTTCTAAGTTCTCAGGAGGAGGCCACTGCATTACGTACATATTATCAGAAATGACTTCAATGTCCAAGCTGACGTTAAAAACTATCAGCATTTCAAGACAAATGTCCTCACTTCTTTCCCCACAGTTTAATCTAATATTTAATTTAGCATCCATGTTGTCAGAGAAGATATACATTCAATCCAGGCCCCGTTCTTCACAGAGCTTAGTAACTTAGCCTTTTCATCTCTAGTTTATTATTTTAACTGGTATTACCACAGTAACCCAACAGAAAATAAGATGGGCTAAAAACAGTCCATCTTGCAACTTATTTCCCTTTCCCCATTCATATATCAACATGGAAGCACACAAGCCGCTTGCTCTGCTTTGACTTTTGTATTGGTTGTTGTGAAAAAGATAGACTGAACAAGTGAAAGGGAGCAATGGTCTTCAACATATTGTCTATTTATMATCACACATAAGCATCCTCACAGTTTAGTACCGAAAAACAGATTTTTTTTTAACACTTGTTTGTAAGAGCATACATAAGCCCTGCCACTCCAGAATGCCATAATGCTATTTTAAGATAACATGGTGTACTTTATGCCCTTCTTTTTCTCAGTCTTTAAATTCACTAAAATGTTCAAGAAATGAATGAAAGGGGTTGGAGGACAATCTGTTGCATGAAGACATCTTAAAGAACCCAGTTATTGCTGAGCAGGTCTTTAAGCACTTGTCTATACTTCCATTCATGCTATCCTAAGTAGAAGCAGTCTGAAGTCCTCAAAAACATCATTCAGAGGATCCTAGAGTCTCTACGTTGAATAAAAGCTACATCAGCATTACATTAGAGAACTTGTCTTTTCAYAGTTAAAAAATAAATGTATCTGTAAGTAGGCTTCCTCAAGCTTTTCTTGTACCCATATAAAGGGAAGGTATATCTCACATTCCAAACAAATACAGTATTTCATCATTAGAGGACAGAAGGACTAAGGATGGAGACTAAGGTTCAAGCCCACCTGAGAAAACAGGCCCCTAAGAGGCTAAAAAACCCTACTTAGATCCTTAGGAAATGACAGATTTAAGTTTTCCTGTCTTCTTCTGTCCAGAGATAGAGTGCCACAGTTTGGTCTTCCACAGGAGATAACTTAAAATCACAGAGACACCAGGCCAACTACCACACCACATCAACAGCATGATACATTCTGCCATCCTGATACTAGAGGATTTCCTCTAGTACTTGTACTTTGAACAAGTGTACATAGAGTTGACAGTTATGCTGTATTCATACATCAAGAGCACTGGGGTTCAGTATCACATGCTGTGACAAGGTGCCCATAACTTCAATAGAAGCTGAGATGCAAGATAAGGAGCAAAATTACTCTTTTTAGATTGAACTGCTGGATATCATTCAGGAGGGTAATGAATCAGAGCTGCATGAGCTAGTAGAACATAACCAAGACTAGCAAGAATTATCTAGAGTCAATAGGAAAAAGTATTCTGAATGCTTATTCAATAATTAATGCTTCTGTCTACTTAATAATGGGTCATAGAAAGTGATAAAGAACCACTAAGGAGTATATCTTTGTTTATCAATTCCTACCTCTACTAAATTTCAGAGGCTTTGAAGAAACAGCCGATCATAACAAATGGATCAGATGAAAGAGGATCTTAATGTCTTTTGTCAGAATACTATCTGCATATTTTTCAACATGGATGAAGAACAACATAGTATGAAAGGGCTCTGCCACATTTTTTGCTGAGCTGATCAGAAACCAGTATTTCTGCTGAAGAGGAATTACTATTAAAAACAATTCCCGATCACTCTTGAGAGTGAGCAGGATCTTGCCACTTGTTACTGTTATTACAGTAGGGAAGCAAGACGATTAGTCCTTGAAAGGACCAGTGTGACAGTGCACCAGTTCTGGGATGAGGGATCCAGAGTCTTTCCCAAGACCCTTTTAATGGGAATATAAGAAGAATGGTAACAGAAGACAAGATAGATTGCTCATGTCTTTTGTTTGTATAATCACACTTTGGAAAATATCAATGGGTCAAGAACCCAGTTTTGGTCTGGGAAGGGCTAAGATTGGGAAAGGGCTAAGAACAAATTTGAAGGACCATACCAGAAAGGAAAGCCCCTACCTCCTCCCCCCACCCCCCAGAGGAATCTATAACATGAGATCAATAATTAATGATGGTAATCCAACAATATGAGACCATCTGTTCAAGTTATAACGGGGACAAGCAAATCCAGAAAAGAATTGAGTCAACACACAATGCTGACTGTATGACTGATGCTGGCAATCTCAGTACATTAGTATCAGTGTATTAGAAGTCAGTGCCAGAAGGGACAGGATTGAAAACCCTATTAACTTATGCTGGTGGAGATGACAACTGAATAGATAGTATCATTTCTTTTCTTCAAAGATGTGATGGAACCACATCCATCAGAGAAAAGGTACTGCTGAGTGGCTAGGCTCATTATCCACAAGAACCATACTAAATTCTACAAAGGGACAAGAAATCCTAAGAATTAGGTTAGAATTCTGAAACTCTGCTTGGCTGCTTCACACTGGGGCAAGTGACAAAATTTTCAGGTTCCCACAGTGATAAAGCCAATTTCATTGGTAAGAATGCAAATCTGAATAACAGTTCTGAGAAAACTTGCCTCCTGGTCCTATACTGTCTTCACAGACTTTCCAAAACCAAAATTCTGACAGTTCCCTGGTACATAAGATTTTAAAAGAACTAAAATCATACTGCTTTAGTTCATAAAAAACTTTACACAGGAAGTAAAAACACCTGTTGCCATAACCACTCAGTGGGATATGATCATTTCCAAAACCACCTCCGAACAGCTTCCAAAGTCAAACTCAGAGGAACAGAACAGACATCTGGAAATGACTGAAAAACCTTTGTTACTGAACAAAATAGCAACAACAGACTTCTATATCAACAGAGTGATTAAAAAGAACTAAAATGGCACTGTATAAATTGTGCTTTCTACATGTTCAACATGAGAGGTGATTGCAAAGGACACTCGAGCAACACTAAGAAAAATTCTGATCAAGAGGACACATGTTGACAAAAGCAAAAGACCATCTCTGAAAGACAATCTCCTTGGATGCTTTGTTCCCCTGCTCTTTGACAGTGTTAGGGATGTCCCCATTAATAACACATACAGCAATAAATAAATAAATAAATAACCACACACATCCAGCACTAGGTATGAAATACATATCCTGTAAATACATACAGAAAACCACTCAAAGGATCTTGTATTTTGTTTTGCAGAAAGTAAGAATAGTGCTTACTTGCATCTTCCTCAGAAGACAACATGCCTTTGAGTTTGCTCATTTACCCAGAAATCATAACTCCACTATCACTGGCTGGGCAAATGCTGCCTCTCTAGAATGTAGTTTAGCAATCATCAGATCTTGTAAGCCCCTCCCCCCCTTTTTTTTGGTCATGAAGCTGTAAAACACTAGTGTATACACACCCAAAGGTCAACATTGCGCAAGATCCAAGCTCCAATGCAGATTTAGAAAGCAGATAGAAAATACACATCTCACTACAACTTGCATTAAAGATACAGATGTGTGAGCAAGTGATCACCTGACCGTAAGAAAAAGTCTTTTGGTAAAGTCTAAGGTGAAATAGCATTAAGCATTTGAAGCCCACTGCTTACCCAATTGGCTGTTCAAAAAAACAAAAAACAAAAAAAAAAAACCCAAACAAACAAAAAAAACCCACTAGCAGTACTACATGTCGTAGAAGTGTAAATGTTAACCACTAGCTCACTGAGAATCAGGACAGATATGATGCTGCTATTCTACTCAGTATTTTGGATCACACTCAACCAATCACCGGACTTAGCTGACAACAGTTTTTTGGATTAAAAAAAAACACAATGAAAATGAGGTTTTATACAAATAACTACCTGATATCTTGGATCCAGGAATGCCCTTTCAGTTAGTGGCTATGGCTATTTGTTAGTAGACCTTATAGAATTATATATGCGACTTGGTTTTGAAAAAGTCAGACGCATTACAAAAATACTCACATACCACCTTTCCATAAAAAAAAAAAAAAAAACTTCTGTTAATGCTGTAAAAATGCAATACAACAAAGTAATAGCAGAATTTGAATAATTAATAAACAGTGATGCCCAACAAGCTAATCTGTTTATTCAAATGTGGTCTACTACATGGAAAAGTCTGAATCCCTTCTTTAAGTTTCAGAATAGTCCTTTGGATATTATTAGTCATTTCCCTGAAAAAGGGAAAGAGCCTCATTGTTTTTTTCTCCTGTTGCTTGGAGTGTCAGTGTGAAGCAGTTAGACCAGCCATATCCTAAGAGAGCACCTCCATCTTTTCAAGGAAAGAATTCAACAGCCAATGCAGCCAGTAACTTATACTTTGTAGACTTTTTATAGCTGCTATTAAAATTGTTCAATGTCTCAGCTTCGAGTTTGCTACAGGTCTGAACAGGTACTTCAGTTTATTAAAATCCGGTGTTTTAAATTGTTCTACAAATTTAATTTGAGATACATTCTTCAGCTCTTATTTTAGATAAGGACATTACGATCAGTAATAACTGAAGGAACCCCTGTGAAAGAAGTGTGTGTTTCATCTGTTCCCTAGTGGCCACCATCCTTCGTGAAATCACTACATTACTTTGGGTCTATTTGCAAAGATTTTACATCTATACCATTTAAAGATACACACGCTTCACAGAAATCAATTTATTTTGCTAATATATTTGAAAAGCCATGACCTCATTCAATAGAAACAGTGAAACAATGAGTCAACTAAATGGAACAAAAGTTGTACTACATGCTTCTGCCAGAAGTTCACGTGATAAGAAAAAAAGAGCTATTCAGATTTTTGTAGTACTACTGCATAAAATTATCTCAATTTGAAGGAAAAATCATGCAAGTTTAAGCAATTAACAAGCATACTTTAGAAGTGTCATTCATGATCCTACTGTCACAGCACTCTAATGCAATGTGTGGTATAGTTCACTGTAAATTAAGGTCAGATCTTACCTCTTCCTGTATCCCACTGGTCGTAGTTAATTTACTCCCATCTGTAACTGTTATAATTATTGCTGGCTCCAGAAAAAAGGGGTTTCTTCCCTAAAAGGGAGGAGAGGGGAAGAAAAGCAATTTCATTAAAAATGCTGTAACAAATTTTTGAGCTTCTGTTCAGTTCTTAAACTGTCATTAATACCCACTGGCAAAAGGATGAGGCCCTAAGAAAGCCTTTATTGCCATATACAATAGTACAGCGCAACAGGTTTATCAGTCTTATTACAGTTTGGTCACCTAAAGCTAGATACTTACATTCAATAAATGCAAATAATGTGTCAAAAATGTTATTATAGGCCTTCAAGAACAATACATACTGCAGAATTCAAAAAAACCTTGTAGCTACTTAAAGGACAAACATCCTCTTCAGACCAGAACTACTTCTGATTTGCGTTACTCCAGAGCTGATTTTTGTGCTTGATTTAATTACTGGGTGACCAACTAAAGCACTTTTGTAGTACCTTGAGATCGTGATTCTACAGTTAAAAAATAATGCTCTGTGTACGAAGGAAAATTTTGAATTGAATAGCCCTCCTTATGTTCTGACCCAATCAGTTCTTTCATGCATGCAACACAACTTCAGAAACAACTTAAATACTAGGGAAAAAAAAACTTTCTACATGAATCATTTAAGATACAAGCATATACAAGGTAAGACATTCTCTGATACCACTGACAAAGCTGTTCAACCTGTTTAATAGTAACAAAAAGATTTGGTTTTTTGCTTTTGGCACTTCCTATTTCTACTGCCAGTATGCTAAGAGTCTTCAATGCCTCCCAAAAGAAAAGGATTTTAAAGTAATCCATAGACATACCAAATCCAAGTTGAGTAAGCACATTTCACTCTAGCTAAGATTGAAGACAGAAAAGGCATAAAGGCCATCACAAACTTTTAATGGCTCCTACTCTCTCTTCATTCCCAAGCTTGAGGCTTTTTCTTCTTCAGAAAACAATGAATAAAGGTATAACTAGACCAAAAGCCTACCAAAATACATGCTCTTTTTTGCCAATTTTGTCTGAGATTATGTCTGGAAAGGCACTGCACCATTAATCTGACTACCCTTTACTACACGTTTGAAGTTTCCTATTTCATTAACCTTTGCTGCCATAATCAGTATATAAACAAAGTCAACAATCAGAAACAACTATTTACTGACATAAACAGAAACTATCCCATGAATACTTTTAATTCACTCCAAAACTAAGGAGATGTTGCCACTTAAAATTAGATATCTCTTACTAAATGTAATTGAAATTCAGTATGGTGATACTTCCATTCTAAACACAAAATGAGTAAGTGATCCTTTGTATTAAAGGAGATTTAAAAAATGGATTTGAAAAGACTTTTTATTAACACCTATTAATTCTAAGTGGCAACATCTTACAATTTACTACAGGCCAACGGAAAAATTGAAGTATAGATTATTTGCTCAATGTTTTCCCAAAACTTTGTGAAAATAAGATTTCTCTTAATATGACACATAATTACTAAAGAAAAAAACATAAAAAATAGAAATTTATCAGTAAAGATCAGTCTCTTCCACAAAAGGTAAGCTATTTTATAATCTAATTTAAACAATCACTCAGAATAATTTGAAAACTCTCAAATAAACTTGATTTTAATTAAAATAGTCTCAAGAAAATTTAGTCTTATTTAACTCTTCAGAAGTTATGGTTCTGCCATACTAGTAACTCATTCCAACTGCGAAGTATCAGCTGGAAGCTAACTGTGTTGCACTGGAATAATATTTAAAATGGAGTTTCTAACTCGAGGGAAAGGATATTCTCTTCAACACAGAAGACAAAAGAAATACTTTGATTCTATAACTACTAAATGATAGCAAAAAGAGAATAAACTTGTGATTTTAGATTTAGAACATTATAGATAGTGTTCTTCTCGTGCAACTTACTCTGGTGCAATTTATAACTTTAGTATGAATACTAAAAACAACTCTGACAACCCCTACTCTCCTGCTAGCCTTATTTTCTTAAATGTTTTTTTGTACCCTTATTATATTCTTTACCATTTTATGTATCTAAAATTTAAGCTTCAAATTTAAACACTTTGGGCTCAGAATGATTATGAAATTATAACAAACGAAATAGAGGTTCTAAGCTTCAGCTCCAAGAAAGAAGTCTGAGAAAGACTTGCTGAATACCAACTTCAGCTTCAGACTCTCTTCTGACTAATTTCACAAGCATTTTAACTGTAAAAGAGATGATGTCCAAGATACTAAGTCAAGAATGTAAACAAAAGCAAGAATCTATTCTTCCTAAAACAAAAACAATGTTCATTTATAGCCAGAGTAACAACTGATTTGAGAATCTCTGATCAAAAAGATCTGTCATATTTTCACATGTATAATCTACTGGTTAACTGCAGAATGACCGGCAATGCACTGTGGCTGAATACTACATACCACAGTAAGTAATAAGAGAAACTTTCCCTTGGAAATCTCTTCTTTACTAGATACATGTGAAAATATAGTAATTTTTAGTTCATCCATACAGCTGTAAATATTGTCCTCTCTAAAAAGAAGCGATTAAATCAATTCAAAGACAAGAGACCATGCCTTTCACATGGTCTTAATTCACAATTGCATGCAATTCAGAAACATGAAACGGATATCTATGTTCCACCTAAAGGAGCAGAAACAATAAAAATATATATCAGGGAGGAGGAATTTTAGTTGAAAGTTCTATTTAAGAAGTTTCCTATTTTTCACAAAAAAATTTCAACGTCATTAATTTTTAAAGGAGACCACTGATTCTTTTGACTCTTCTCATCTTATCCATAGAAAGGTATACAAATCAGCATTATGTCAGGCATTCAGTTATAAAAAACAAAAAAAAAAAAAACTTATTCACATAAATTATCAGAATTCAGAAATGTTTTAGTATTTGGCAAAAGGACATTCCAAAAAACTTAAGCACATCACCTTTTTATAAGGTGCAGTACTCTGTCAATTACTGTTTTAGAACCTCATTTCCCATTTTGAGCTGATCATATTATTTTCCATTTTCCTTGCTGTTGAAATGAACTGTGATAATAAAACACTGAATTTACATGTCTTAGAAATAACATAATCTTTAAAATACATAGCTACACCATTGACTGTGAATATATATGAAATCAGTTCAACATAACTCAAGCATTTTAGTTATGATCAGTGAAACAGTGACAGCACAATTACCAGTTCTTTGGCAAGTTACAGATAGGCTGAAATGTACTGGAAATTAGTCCAGTATACAATTGAAGGTTAGGTATAAATATCAATAGATCTGCTTACAACTTGTTCTTACAACTAATCACCACGAGCTTTTGTTCATGTCAAAAGCAAAAATAATTCAGTACCAAATTTTTAACAGTATCTGACATTCCTAAACAGGAAAATGAAAGATCAATAGTGTGAAACACACAAAACACCAAGTTCTTTAAGTAGGGTAAATATCAACTCAGCCTCAGTATCAATGTCTGGGAAACATAAGAGCCTTGCTCACAATTTATGCCAGCATTATAAAGTCTTATTCTATTTATCTGCCCATAAGCAAAGATATTTCTGTTTCTATGTTAGCTCTTGTCAGATAGATTACAACCATTGACAGTCGATAAACATTTTAAAGTCTAGAAACTCAATTGCTGTATTTAAACTGTGGCAGTTTGAGTCTCAATTTACTACTCAAGCTACAACAAAAGGAAAGGTATTTTTAAGTATTCTCCTAAACTTCATTTGCTTATTTAAAATGTACTTGCTTATTAAAAAAAGTACCTTGGAAAAACTAAATATTATTTTTCTTTCTGAAAATTCAATGGCAACTAGCTCTTACAGGGACTTCAGTTAAACCCGTCATATAGGCAAATCAGCTCATTTAATATTCATTTTAGTCCAAAGATCTTGTAGAGTCATCTGACTGCAAGTTTCCTTGAATAACACAYGCTTCCTTCTGAAGGCTTCTTGCAGCAATGAAAAAAGGTACCAATGAAAAAGCAGCGCAGGTTTTAATTTTTGATCATTCTATTAAACCACGTGGTTTTAGAAAGCGGTATGAGAAGTTTTTTCATTCACTTACAATCTGCCTTCTCAAGAACAGACGTGTAAAGAGACAAACACTCCACACATTTGTTTTGGGTAGAAAGCTATTTAAAGGCAGAGTAAAGACCAGGGCAAGATATTCAAAGCCCTAAATCTACCTAACTGTTAAGCAACGTGAATTCTTCTGAACAATTTAATAGCTTTGTAACTATTTTTCCCGAATTACAAAGCAACTGTGTTTCACTAGTCACCATTTCTTCTGTCTCCAAATGAAGTAGTTCTGTGGTCACATAACACAAAATGAAGCAAGAGCTGAGGACCTTAAAAACCTCCTTGTCAACAGATAGTTCTCTCCAGTCACAGTAAGAGGCACACCTTGGCCAACGTGGTTTGTGCGACATCCTGAGAAGGAGCCTTCATTGTGCCAGAAGCATATGAAACTATCAAGTGACATTATTATCTGGATAACTGTCAAAACTACAAATTGGCTTTCATAGCCAAATGAGTTTACTAACTAGTTTCAGCATGACTGATGAATACATCCACAGATTCTTTTCCTTCCTCAAGGCACACAGATAAAGTAATTAAAAAGGAGTTGTGGTCTTTGGATGTGCAAATATGAAATATAAAACAAGAGAAATTTGATTGAAGACTACTGTTACGTCACACACACAGTTAAATATTACTTTCAAAGTCAGAAGTGTTCAAAAGAAATAGCTGAGACAAAAACATGACTTATAAAAAGAACAAGTCAAAGAGACTAAAAATTACCTGTTCAATGAGAACCTATGATAGAAAAAGTATCCAGTAATGCTAAAGTTTCACACCTAAGGAAAATCCAAAGGCTTGAAGTTGAAATTAAACTGAATAGACTGATGAATAAAATGAGTAAACTGAAAAGCTACACATTGTTAACCGAACATACTGCTAGTCACTGGGGAAAAAGCTTACACAAAAACAGTCCTTGCACTTATTTTAAGATCGTGATGAGGTATCTAAAAATGAAAGCTTTCATTTACTATATCACAGCATTTAAAAGAAGAATAAAAGTTCTCTTGCACATCTATCATACATCAAATTATCTCAATAGCCTCTTCTTACTTTCAGAAGTATCAGCCCTAACAGCCAGCAAAGTGAACTTAGTTATCTGACTAGGAAGTAGAAAAGTGCACTATCAGATTTTTCAATCTATTTCCCCCCCCAGATTTAATAGGTAAGGATTCTCGTAATTGATCATGAGAATCTGTGAGCAGTAACTGCTCAAAAACAGTCAATTTAAAAGAAATCTAGAAAGATCAGAATTGCAAGAGAATTGTTAGTTTTGATGCTAGATGATTTATATTCATAACTAGAACTCTAAACTGGTAACAGTATAAAAAATACCATTAGACCAAATTTGAATTTCAGTAGTCTAAAACAAACGTCAAAGTCTATCATAGTAATATGCTGATACTTCATTTTATATCTCAGCAATATCAGTCATGAGGTATGTGAGAATTGCTCCATGCTCTGATAATCAGCTACATAAGAGCTGTAGCACCATGTTCAACTTATCTGTTCCACTTACGTTCTTAGCAGTTTTCACTATTGCCCATTATCCCTGTAAAACCAATCAATATAGTCATGAAAAGCTGCATTCAATTCTATTTTAGGCATTCACATAACCATTTCCCAAGTTCCAAACACAGCTGAATATATTGGGATCTTGTTAGTATTTTAGTGAATAATTGGCTATACAACCATTACTAGAAACTACTTTGCTTTTAAGGTATTTTTAATATATAGAGACATGCACCATAACTATGCACATATACATACACAGTACATAGCACTCAGAGATTAACACACTTTCTACTTCAGTAGAATAGTAAATTCTTTCCTACTACTTGTTAAGAAGCAAACTGGCTCTAAATAGCAGCTTTCCCAGAGGAAGCTATGCTGCATATCATCTAATATTTAGCACAAACACACTGTGATACTCACTGACTTTCCAAAATGCAAAGAACAACATGCTGGAGGGGGGAGGAAAGAGCAAGAATGGCAGTCGGGGTCTGCCAGAGCATTACTGGCTGATTTCTCACCGAATACCCCACAGAAGCTCCATGATTCTGCAACCAGACAAGTTATGAAAGAAAAGTCTGCTGAAACAAAGTACCTAGGAATTACATCATGGTGTTATCCAAGGGACTGATGCTGCCCAAAAAAAAAAAAGCTTTAAAACTGCATTTAACTGTCTTCATTATGGCTGTCTTGCAATTGAAACTGATTCCATGAATGGGAACCGCTTCGTAAGTGTCAGATAGACCCCAGTGATTTCAGTCTGAATAACTATAAGCTGAAGAATATACTTCAATTCTGCACATGATTAAGATCTCTCTAACAAGCCAGGCTTCATGCATGTTTTGCTAAGATTTTATTACACTCTCTGTTGATAATTCAAAAGATACTAACACTTTGCAGTGGTAGTAGCTCTAAGTTACTACTAGAATATCAAATATTTGTACAGTAGATGTATTTCAGGATCATTTTAAGCAGCCTCACAACAAAGTTTTTATGAAAGCTAAACTAACCATTTTGAGTCTTTCCCAAGATACAAGTGTTCTGAAGTCTGTTATCTAGTCTCTAATGGAAGAAATTTAATATAAAACAGAAATCTTTCTTGATACCTTTTTCAATATCGAAAAAGATAGACTGCAGCCTTATGGAATAACCTAGCAAAATAGTATTCAGGAATTCCAGTACCTCCACAAAAAAGGCCCATATTTTTCTGAAAGAGATAAAGAACAGAGGGAGGCTAATTACCATTAACTCTAGTTCTTCATGTTCTGCAGTCCATGAACGTCTGTGGTACAGACACACATTCTCTATCACAACACTGAAACCTTTCTGTTATCCCTGAGGTATCCAAGATGTGAGCACTCATGCCCTTCCATCCTTTCAAGCTCAGTAGGTGGGAATACTACCTCACCCTTAAAGAGAGGTTTCAGGAAGAACACAGGTAAAGTAATCTCCTATTAAGTAAGGGTAATTTGATAGAGTTCCATAAAGACTTATTCTACCTGAAAGAAGAGCGTTTCACTGCTTGTTGTGAAAGTGACTGCTACCCAGAATACAAATGATAGTAGCAGATTGCTAGGAGCTCAAAGTGCTCCCTCAGTAGTCCCAAGAACCACAAAGATCTGGCTCTTCTAAATATGCAACAATTTAACCAAGTCCATAAGGAATTTAAACACACGGTAGCAAAAACAAACCGTCTACCACTGAGGGATGAGAAAAAGAAAATAGTATGATGAATGCYGAATGAGTCTTGACTGAGTTTTAATGAACAGCCCGCAATGATAACTGCATATTATGAATGACATGAGACTTGTGAGAGCACACCAGCTCCAAACACTCAATTCCCATAAATTGAGCTAACAAAGTTTTCAATATAGCTTTAATCCCATAGAAGGAACTTTAATAAACTGATATTTGGCTAAAACTGTGTATTAAGAGTTTCTCATCAACATAAATTTGTATTTTTACCTTGTAATTTTGAAACTAGCCAGCAGAGGGGGCAAAAGTTAATAAAACATATCCTTTTATGTGCTAATCACATAACAATGAGATTAAAAAACCTGAGGCATATTCTGTACGAATACTGTCTCAAAATATACAGTACAGGTAAATACCTGTACTTTAGGTATGCTTTCTATGAGCATACCTAAAGAAAGGTTAAATGACTGTATTAGCACAAACTAGAAGTAATCGGTTTAATCCCATAGTTCACTGTTTCTGAAATGAAGAACAACTATTATTCCAGTTTTGCTTTTTTTGATCCCAGTTGCCCTTATTCTATTTCCCCATCACTTGGGAGCCTTGGTCACAAGCATTCATCTGTATTCCACCCCCTCCCCCCTTCTTTTTTTGAAGTTAAGAGATGAGAAGAACTATTTTATCTTAAAAATTGAATTTTTCCTAGAATTTAACAAGGATAAACTAATACTTCCATTAACTCATCATCTTTTCTCCAAAAGAAATGGAGAATACAATTCAAGCAGCCTTGATTTCTCCTCCACTCATTCACACTCTGAAAGTCAGGGTAATGATTCAAAGGATTTTGCAGCAATGGTGGCTAYCACAAAGAATTTTCCCTCAATGAGATAAAAGAATCCAAAATCTGTATTCATTTGAATACAATTATCCTTTACTACAGGCTATAGCAAGACTATTATAGGCAAAGTATTTTTCATGTCCTAGACAATTCTTTTCTAGTTAACTATATTACAAATACCTAAGAGTTGCTCTAACATCCAAGAAACACAATAATCACAGTTCCTTATTTGGCACGTCTATGGAAGATTATAAAATAGCTGCATGTTTGTCACGTCATCTCTGAGTGACACTACAGATTAACAGCAGATTAAGCAATCTCTGCATATGCAGTGAGAACACTGCTTCTGCAGTATGATTAGTTTTCTGCATTTCAGGTGACAGAATGATTTGCAGATTTAAACAAAAGTTGTAACATGAAACAGGGTTAGCAAAAGGTTCCTCAAAGCACAGTGCAACAGCACACTTTTCCTAAATCCAGACCAGATATTAAACTCATCAGCACACCAGTTACAGAATATGAATAAAGGGAGCATTCTTCAAACAGCAGCTATGTTCATAATACAGGCTATGTAAATTCCATTTAAGAAAAGGAGATTTGGCATTGTTAGGATGGATAAACCRGGATGAAAAAGTTGCTTGCTCCTCATATTCAGAACACCAAAAGACGATAAAGCAACCAGACCACCATGACTGTAACAAACACCTTAAAAGTCTATACTGCTATTCCTCCATTCAATGTAAATCAYTTTATCAAGTGAATGAGAGACAGARAGACATATTAAGGTTTGCAAGACCCCRAAAGAATGCCTCTTCCTGATCAGAGTATGAGATGTAAAGAACTAAATAAAGTCATGAAACTAAAAAAAGGATAAATTATTAAATAGCTGCTGAAAAATGTAACATCAATGCTTAAACATACAAAATGTAACAATTTATGGTTTCAATTAACTGCTAAAGCTCCATGTCATCTTAGAGTTTCTTCTTGGCCTGAAAGCCCTACAGCAAAAGCTAAAATCAAATCAAATATCACCTATTATAAGTAAAAGAGCTATGGAGACAAAACTTGCCTAAGAAAATAAATCCCAAATCCTTGGTCCCAAAAGAAAAATAAAAAAGAAAAGAAAAAGCATATTATCTTCTTGTTCTGCTTGAGCTTACAAATTTAAGTTCTACAGATAATTACCTCATTGCATATCCATCTTGAAATGTGCAACAAAAAATTATCTGTCATTAGCATCATTTCTATAGAAGCTCATAACTTTAAACATTCTAGGTTCCCAAATCTGGCACTGAATATACTGCTTAAAGATTATTTAACTACCTGTTGTGCAACTTCGATCATTTCACAGTTCTACTCAAAGCTTGTACTACAAACAAAAAACTGCAAGAAACACCCCTGTAAAAGTAACAGAAACAGCCTATAATAGARATTCAATGCAAGAGATGATCATTTTGGAAAACAAAATCTCTATATTGAATTGTGCATCTGTGAAAACAGAAGATATGTCAAAGAAGCATTTTTATAGACTAGGCTCATACTGAACAATACAAGAATGATGAAAACACATCAAAATTTAAGCTATTAGACTTCAAACCGCAAGACTCATTGAAAAACAATGAGACTAATGGTCCTAAATCATACAGTTTCAAAATGCCACTTTAGTATAAAAATTTTGTCYTGTTCCTTTCATCTAAGAACAAATTTAATTGAGTTCCAAATAACATATTATGTAAGTGATAACTTCTTGATTAACTCCTAAGTGCTCCAGTTTAGATGAGGTCCTTGATAAGTTTTAAAAAATTCAGTCCTTGAGTCTTTTACAATTTATGACAATAGCTCATTACATGCCATCCTCAGAAAAATGTAGAATAGACTTCATATATACAGAACTCCAGCACATAACCAAATAGTGAACAGCAATAAAATTAAAAACAACAAAAAACCTACTAATATTTTAAACATGTAAGCACTGAAGTGATAGATTTATGATAATCTTAGAAGAAATAAGTTTAACTTTTTTGCATGAAATTAATTGAAATATATAAACAACAAAACAACTATAATCACATCTGGAACTTATTTTTAAAGCAATGGAAGCTATCACTTAATAAAGGGATACATCTTATCAACTATCTACAGATTAGTAAATGAATCGCTAGTCAAATCACTCTGAATTTGGATAAATCAGCTGACAAATCATGGAGGTTTCTGAACTTACTTGAAATCTATGCAGCTGAATTAAGCAAATGCAAGCTGCTAAATAGGTTATATTTGTGCTTATATAAACTTCAGAAAAACAAATGCTAAAATAACCAAACCAGACCCAAACATAACAACTTTATTTTTTAAGTCAGTCCCAAAGAATCTGGCTTTCAGGATTATTTTGGTCATATTTCCTAAAAATATTTCTGAATGTTTTCTTCCAAAAATAATTGACCTTGGCAGGCTTTGGATCAAGTCTCTAATTACTGCAGCCTTTCTGCTTCAGAGCGATGACTTTACATAGCTGGTCCTGGCTCAAGCAATGGAATTCATATTGCTAAGCCAGGCCTGTGTTCTCCATATACTGGAGAAGGGCAAGTTTCAGTAAAAGTTTCACAAAAAAAAAAAAAGGGGTGAAAAAGCTGGAGAGAGGGCTGCATACAAAATTTTCCYCTGTTTTTGGAGGCGGGGTATCAACCTGGAGTACTGATAAGTAGCCTAAAGGTGGCATGTTGATGCATGGACATCTGATAGCTGCCCCAATATTCCACCATGATTCTCTCCTGGTGTTTATCACCGCTACAGCCAGAGTGACTTAACTGTTAAAAAMTGATTCTCAGCCACCACATTTCACAGTCCAGCATATTGAGCTATCTCAATCAGTCAGCACTCTAATTTCATGTCACAGTCACAACTTGCTTCAAGTTTAACACAACTTTGACCTCTTGTGGGGGCCATAAGCTCAGGAGTGAAGCAGAGCAGACAGCTAGAAGATGGATATCACTTCAGCTGTCTTACAAATAGGGATGAATAGAATCAAACCAACATTGTGGGATTCAAAGACCCTGGGGTTTGGGTGCTAGGTGGAAAGAGATAGCCACTTTGCTCATGTTCCATACACTTTAACAAAAGCAAGTATGTCAGTCTTAATTTAATTCCTGTGACAAATATGCTGGATTTTTTAAATGTAGTATTTTGACTAAAGGAGAYGTTGACAAAATGCACAGCATATTCAGATCATTTATCCTCAAACATTACCACATGGGATGGAATCAGATTAACACACTGGTCTCCACAGTCAGCAGCAGTTACATGTAGACAGAAAAAACAGTAAGTTAAGGAAAGTGAGTGGCTACACTGAGCAGACACCAAACATCTACTCAGACAGACACCAAACGTGATTACTCAGGTAAAGGCTTCCTGGTCAAGTCAACAAGCACATATGAAGCACAATYTTCAATATGTACATCCTTTAGTTATAGTCAGAAATCACACAATCTGTATTACAGTTCCTGCCAGATCAGTCTTTTTTAGAAGACCTCAACATTAAAGCCATAGATCTWCATTAGACATAACACTTTATTTATCTACTACTCTAGTTATCTACCACTGCAGTGCTGCAAGACTCACAATTACCACCCATTTTTAGCAAAACTACAGATGAGATATTAACAAATCTATCACACAACAAATCTCTCACACAACCAGTTTCCCAATCATACTCATTGAAGTTGCCTGATTAAAGTTGATATCATGTCCTGCAGTCTGTGACTTCCTACCTGCCTGCTTTAATTCAGCTGTAGGCACTAACCCAGTTTCCCACTGGAAAAATTTAGGCTTAGGTCTACAGTGGACTGTAGATTTATGTAAGCTAGGGCAAGTCAATTAACTTGGCAGTGATACTATCTCTAGAATGAGAACAACAGGTGCTCAGATAACAAATACTTGATTTCTCATTACTATAAGACTGAAATTGCCTGTACAATACATTTTTGAAACACCTCATCCGTTAGGGGTCCGTTTCACAGTACTAGACCTGTTAAACACATCTTTTCCATCTTAATTCATTGTTGCCTTTATATCTTAAAGAACTTAAAATCCTACTTGCTATCAACATTCAGAATTATGACAGCAAAAATATGTTGATGAGTAGGAAACACTTCACAATAATCTATCTTTTAGAGACACCATAGATACATATTACAGAATCATCAGAAATATCTGCTGGATCACTGGCTAGTCTGCCTTCTTTTGATACACAACAAAGATTTATCCTAAATACTCAAATTACCATTATTTCGCCTATCTGAAGTACTAACTTTTCTTGAAATGAGACTAATCTACACTTTGGACAACTAACAACCTGATCATGCAATGCAAACCACATATTTTGATAGAATTCTGGATTAGCCAGACACTAAAACAGGATCACAAATCGTATGAAATTCTGCTCTGTTGCATAAAGAGCAGCTGAAAACAACTTGGAAAATACAGYCACATGATATGATGCTAAAAATCACAGCATGAAACAAACATTAATGTGTTCTTTAAGTGGGAGATACAGAGAGGGGAATATTCTGTGAACTGTAAGACTCAYTCTGTTGTTAAAGGTACACAATGTATTACAGGAAGAAAAAAGTAACAGCAAGTATAACTCTCACGCAACACAATTACAATTTCAGCTGCGCCTCTGTTGAATAAGACAAGTCACAGGTATACACAAATAACATTTCTTCCCTCCTCCCTTCAACTTCAAGACATATGGACCATCTACAACAGAAATACAAGGCTTACAAATTGTACCTATTCAATAAGTGAAAACAAGCTTAAAGAGAAACATAATGATGTAGACACTAGGGAGAAAAAACAAAGATTCATGCTTCACGAGATCACAGGGCTCTGTATCTATAGGGTTTAATCTTCCCCACCATGATGAAAACATAAATAAAAGCTTTTGYTCTGCTTCTTTGCCTCCCTGACATTTGACTGTGATTAAGTGCAAATGGATATCAAGACTACTTCAACTACAGGCCACCTACCTTTAAACACCTAAGAAACCTGGTATATCTACTGGGTCATTGATGAACTGAGGCAGGCAAGTTTCTCCAGATAATATGTCAGAGCAAAAGATACAATGTTGGTACTTCCAACTGCCCTCAGTTTGCTGAGGTCTGCTCACAATTCAGGGAGGCCAAGAATAAACCAACGACAGACACTTAGATCAGCTGCTTAAGCTTTGGCAGCATGACTGCCCTCACCTGATCTTTAAAATCAAAGTCACCACTAACATATTAAGGTAATGCTCCTTCCAAATCAACTTTTATTAAAATACTGAGCACTTAAAGAACCAAAATGGACAAAGCACCTTTGATTTTTAAAACAGGAGTAAGTTCCTCCCTTATTTTTGTTAATGAAACAGACTCATGAGATCATAGAATCAGTAAGGTTGGAAGGGACCTCTGGAGATCATCTAGTTCAACCCCCCTGCTCAAGCAGGATCACCTAGAGCATGTTAGACAGGGTTGCATCCAGGTGGGCCTTGAAKATCTCCAAAGAAGGAGACTCCAAACCAATCATGTTCATCAGGAAAAAAAWTATTTTGTGCAAGCTTGCTTTGACTTTTTAATTCTTCTTTAAAGATATGCTGGATTAGAACCAGATGAGCTTAAGAACACACAAGTTTGAAGTGATTACTATTCTTAAGATTTTCAGCTTTCCCAGAGTAAAAAAGTTCACAGAAAAGCATGCAGTTCCACATCCAGATGTGATAAAGACACTGGCAACAATGCTTGCAATGACTCTCATTAGAGGATACCATGAAACAAACTACCTAAAAATTAAATATTTCAAGGAAGGATTGGACCAGAYGGCATACCTAAAGGTTACAGCCACAAAAATGAATAAATAAATTAGGAAACAGAATATTTAAATATTTCTCCTCATCATGAAGGAGGTGAGAAATATTCAGACTTCCACCAGCATTTCACATACGAGTCTTTGACATAACTATATAGGTTTTACACTAAGACCATTTCTGTTGCATAGAAAATAGAAGACTATGAACGTCCTTTGCTATATGTATTAGAATTTAACACTTTTTAAAAGTGATCATTATCATGCTTAAGCTTGCTATGCTGCTTCCTATTGTCTGAAATTTCGCTTTGTTGGGGAAAGGGAAAGAGACAGGAGAAGAGCTGCTCTAGAAAGTGCAGAACTGCCTCTATCAACATGAAAAGCAAACTGCTTGTGCAACAGTGCCAGCACGACAAAGCAGGAAATGCTAATCTAAACTTTGGTTCCAAATTTGGATGTACACTCCACACAAGCCATTCCAGTGCAGTGTTTATCACCCTAAAATGCCAAGACAAAAGTCACACTTGAGGGATTTTAACTTTCAAAAGCAACAAATTGCAGCAACAATCCTCAAAACACCAATCAGAAAATAAAACTACTCAACTACTTAAACAGAATTTATCACTGTTGTACACAATGTTAAGGAAAGATATATATATAACGTACTTTTTTTCTTAACTTCAGCAGACCTTTGGCATAAATTAGACTCCTTGCTTATGTGCTAAAATCTAAACAGTCTAAAAAACATGCTTTTTTATTTCTTAATCAAAGCTTAAGGGTGCCTACAAATACAGTTATAATTGATCTCCTAAGCATGTTGTTTATATATACTTGAAATATGGTAGTATTTTTGCCATTACATCAAAACATGCTGATCTTTCTACAGACCAGTGTGAAGTTTTATTGTGTGAACACATCAGCAATATTGTTACTGTAGCTACAAATGGGTTTAATCACACATTCAGAGAAAACTGTATTGTAGCAAATAACCTAAATTTAGACTGTTTGATGGACACACAATATAAATAAAAGCCTTGGATAAAGTGTATTGTTAAAAAAAAAAAAAAAAAAAAATCATTATATAGAGTATGCCTTGCAACTTCCAGGTCAGGAAAACAACTGTCCAGCCCTTAGCAGTTTTAATGTCTCAGAATATCCTTACTCTACTGAATTCCACTTTAGACTTTAGTTTGCTTCAAAATGTCTTAGTCATGGTTTTGTATGTACGTGACATGCATTGTAGGAAAAAGACCTCCACCAGACTGAGCACAGACTTGTAAGCCTTCATAACGCTATTCTTATATTAGCTTAAATTCAGAGTAGCTTATTCATCACTGTGAAGGAAAAACATCTATCCCAAGCACACTTGGATTACGGTAGTGTTGTAGTTTTCTGTTCAGCATGTGCTTTTGTTACATGAAATCTGTTTTATCAAATTAAACTCATCACTCAGCCAGTTTTACCATATCAATAATCATGATTCTCAAGAAGTGCAAGATACTCCACTCAGATAAAGAGCTTATTTTTTTGGCAAGAGTAGTTTCTACCCCATACTAAAAGGAAATTTCATCTTGAATAAWATTTGAAGGTACAGTTGTCAGTTAATACAAAAAAGCTTGATAACTATTTTGAAAATATGTTCAAATAAGTACATTTTTATCCTCATTCTATGCAATATGACAGTAAGAGAGGCAAAGTTTTAGCTATTTCAAACAGACATCAGATTAAAGTTCTGATACCTCTGTACTGGTCCTTTGCATGTTTTCACCTACCTTAATTTCATAGCTCAGCCTTAGCAGCTTTACTGTAAGCTACAAAAAGTTCAGTATATAGGTGGCCCAATTCAACCACTTATTTACCTTTTTTRAGGTATTAGATAAAAACTATGTTTTTAATGCTTTTCATTTCAGTGGAAATAAGAGTTTCAGGAACACATATATCAGTATTAACCCTTCTGTCAATTACAAGTTGCATTTGTTGTCTGCCTCATTCATAAAAATATTCAGGGAAATTTTGACTACAGATGTCGTGCTGAGCAAGTCATAGCTGCAAGATGCACCAGTGTATTATAAGAGGATGGAAAATTTGCTAGTGAAAGGCTTGTTTTTTCAGAGTACCCAAACCAATGGAGAAGCTGACCCAGGGAAAACATAACAAAAAGGACAATTAACTAAGTGCAAACTGGGCTAATGAAGTGCAATGCTTTGTGTGATAGAATAGTGAGCTTAGTGAAATTAATGTGCTTAAACTGCTTTCTTACTAAACACATCTAACTTCTGTGTGCTTTTTTATTAAGCTTTTTGTAAAGATACAGACGGTAAAGAGGACCACTGTTTCTAGCTAACACAAAAAGCTGACACCTTCGCTGAAGTTCGTTCTTCTGCTATCACAATCAGCACAAAGCACACTATGTGGAAAAGATCTGTAACTATTATTGGACTCAAGCAATATAATACAGAATTTATCAAACTGAAAGTACTGCAGAAATTAATGGGAGAGTTGCCTTAAAAATGTAACAAGTTCACCTTAAGTATGTAAAAATATTTTCCTCTAGTGAGTTTTACTGCTTCCCTGTGTATTGCTTACTGACAAAAATCTTCACAAAAATATGTATCTTAACAATCCTTGATAAGACAAAGGGTTTAAAGACTACAGCATTAAAAGGAGAAGCGGTTTATGAAAAAAAATCTTCCAGGTTCTTGATAATGTAAAAGTGTTGACAGTGTCCCTTTAAGATCTGAATGTGGACTGTGGTCAGCTAATACAGCTGTACAGTTGGTAATTCAATCATCATGAGCAACTGAGTCAGTACTTATTTACTGAAAAAGTAATATGATAAATAGAAATACTCGTATTAAAGATGTGCACATTAGTGTTGCAAGAAAATATGAAGCAGGAACTTTTCCTCAATTTCAGAATGACCATTCAGCCATCACTCTTGTTCAGGAAAGTCAGCTGATGGAGAACTCTGGTCTACTTCAAAAGAAATCAAGTGTAGTGAGTCACACTGCCATTTAAACACACAGTTCCATGTTAGCAGGAGGATAAGACATCATGCTATTGGATGGCATAACCAGACAATCTCTCCAAGTTTGTGTCATATCTTGTCATATGTAAGTATACTAAAAATCTGATTTACAATTGATATATGAGAAACAAAAGTGGATCTCAGCAAATATGTTAGAGGCCTGTCAATTCATCAAAAATAAGCACATTAGTAAAAAGATGTAAAGCCAGAGAGTTTTTTTAAAAAGAAAAGCTTAATAAAGGCGTATATTTATTATTTTACACAATACTACACCTAAGATCATCTAAATATTATGTTTTATAGAACTAGCTTTTCCTCCTATTCTAAGATAATCACTCTTCAAACACCTCTGTCCACTGTATTTTGGCTAAGTAAACAATCTAATATTCTATGGCCTTAATTTTTTAGGCTCTTTCAAAACAAGTGAATCAGTATCTTACATTCAGAGTGGAAACTATTTCAAAGATAATTGAGTGTTCTGACCACTTTTATTATCCTAAATTCTTAAGTTTCGCATAGCATGTATGTTTAAATATATATTTATCTTGAGCAAAAGTAACATCAACAATGGTGAGTTAAAAAAGCATGTTCCTCAATGTGAACTTGAGGAAAGTTCACCACACTGAAACTCAACCCATAAGTGCTGAAGGATTAGTTAAGTGCTCCTAAATTTAATATAATTTATAAAACCTGCAAGTTTGATGAGCAAGGCCAGAATGGGAATTAGAGACTCCAGCAGATGATCTGGCACTTGCTATAAATCCATCTGCTATTGTAGGCACTAAAAAAGGTTAGCATCTAGTCACCTGATTGCACATTTGAGCAGCTCTTCAACAATCTGTTCCACATGTGGAACAGAGCAACTAAAATACATAAGCAGGGATGGGTTCAAGCCCTGAGAGAGACTGGTAATCAAAACAAACCAGACAAAGGAAAAGCCACTGCTATACAGACAAAAGAACAGCTATTTGCAGTAATGAACACTAACCAGTCAAAACAGTCATGACATGAACTCAACTGCCCACTTGACTAAGTAGTTGAGCACAACTGGTTCACTCAGAACAAGTTATCTGACACGGGCTTAATTAGAATTTTTAACATCATCAACAGCAAAGGGCCAGTATTTAATGTGTGCCTAGTAATGATAAAGTTTAAAAATCTTTGTACAGTTCACTTAACTGAACCAAAAATAATGGAAAGTAGAAGAGATTAGCACATAGATGTTTAAGATGACAGCAGATGGGAACAGAGAGAGAAAAAAGCCATGTGTGGAACTAGCACTTTTTTTTTCTCCTTTTTAAAGTTTTATCACTAAACTGGCATTTTAAAAATGTTTAGGCTCAGTTGATCACCTAGTGGCAAAGTCATACAATGCAACGTGAAAGAGATGAATTTCCTTCCCAAACAAACAGTGCACGTTATCACAGAGACTGTCCTCAGACAGGGGAGGGACTTATTTTCACAACCACATACCCATGTTAAATACCAAGAGGAGGAACTAACCCCCGACAAGAGAGAAATATTTTGAATGGGAGCAACAAATGAAATGGGGATATTCAAGTTAGTATGCCTTCTGTGAAAAATGTACGATATACTTGCCTGATACTAATAATGTGCATTATTACGCAGAACAAATCCAGGTTTGATCCAGTGTCAGAAAGAACTAGGTATGCTTCCTAAAGCATGTGTTTAACGTAAAGTTACTGGCTTATCGCAACTCCTACTACTGAGCAAGAGAATGTTGCAATACTCCAATGTCCTGCTTTAAAGTGACAGCTGCACCACAGGCACTAGAAAAGCACAGCTTCAAGGCTCTGATACAACAGGCAGGTTTATACAAATAGAGGTGTTCAGAGAAAGTTGTAACCCGTTGGCAAGAAAAGATTTTGAAGATGACATGCTTTGTTCGGTATTTCTGAAACACGCAGTGCTTTTAGAAAAGCAGCTCATTTCTCAGAGTGTACTTAATTGATTATGCAGCACTATGTATGCAAGGAAAAGTTTTCATAATCCCACCAGGCTTATCAGCTAAGGTTCTGAAACGTAGGGTTTGTTATGAAAAAAAACGATGAAGTTTAACTGAAAGGGTCAACCTGAAGGCTAAGTTAGCGTTTAAAAAGTGAAGAATAACTGGAATAAAAAAGTTGGAAAGTCAGCTGCCACATTTCCTCAAACTACCTGAACTCTGCTTTTCTTTTGAAGAAACACCATATTCAGTTTTTCATGAAGATGCCATTTTGGACAACTAGTTAACTGCTCTTTCTGGGAAGTTTGTATTTTATGTTTTTTCCCCCTATTAACAGTCAACCTACCTGCCCATAGTTGTCTATGCCAGTTACTAATCTATTTAAATTTAATAAATCAAAAGCTGTCCTTAGGGACTGGCCAAGAGTCGTAAGTCCTTCAGCTTGAAGGTTTTTGAGTTCATTCATAAACGTGGCATGGTTTTCTTTCCATCCAGCCTGAAAAGAGAAACGTGACAAGACTTATTCCTCAGACGGGAGCCGGGCACAGGCTAACGCTTCCCCCTCGGGCTCCGGGCACGGCTAACCACGCCAGGCCGCCGCGGCGCCTCGCAGCTCGGCGGGGAGGGGGGCGATACGCGGCGCCGCTCGGTGCGGCTCCAAACCACGCGCGCACCTACCGCGCGTACCGCCCGAGCCGCTCCGCGGGCCGCG